>NC_053490.1:106732838-106757838 GCF_905171775.1 Rana temporaria | reverse complement strand
ATATATACACATACAGGCATACCCCCTTTTAAGTACTAATTGGGGTTTATGTACTAAAGCTGCAAAGTGTGCAAAATCAGGCTCACTTCTGCATAGAAACCAATGAGCTTCTAACCCCAGCTTGTTCAATTAAGTTTTGGAAATAAAACCTGGAAGCTCATTGGTTTCTATGCAGAAGTGAGCCTGATTTTGCACTTTGCAGCTTTAGTAAATAAACCCCATTGTGTACTTAAACGTGGGGTATGCCTGTGTATATATATATATATATATATATATATATATATATATATATATATATATATATATATATATATATATATATATATATATATATATATATACATAGTCTTACACATAATTATATACATATTATAAAATGAGTATATAATATAGATAAAGATAAGATCAGGATATCTGTATGCCTGTGTGTGTACATTGTACACACACACATACACACACTGACAAATTGCACAGATAATACAGTAGAGTAGTCTCTGTGTTGCCCTACAATACAATTAAAGCAGACTTTGCTTTCCAGGAATATAATTGTATAATCACATCGAGCACTCACAGGCACATAATACCTCTCCATACACCAAAAATTGTTATTTTGTTTTTATCTTTGCTTGTGAAAGTTAGCATGGTCAAGAACTGGGTGCACTATAGTAGTATGGGCAGATTATGGCCATCATGCAATATAGAGACAGTGGCATTAAAGAGTAAAATATAGGGGAAATAAAGGTTGATACTGGCCCAGAAAATGTGCAATCATCTTAATGTAGTGGAATTGTATCTTTGTTAGTAGAATGCAGAAACAAACACAAGCTAAAAGCACATTCAAGAGCCCCATGCTTTAAACTGACGCAGAGGCAATAAAGGAGCCTTGTCTAGGCTATACTATGTGCTGAATAAAAAAAGAAGATTTTTACGAGAAAAGAAAAATGCCTGAATGGGGAACTCAGCAGGAAAGGGCTGTGAAATGCAGGCACAGGAAACTGCCAAGGTTACGTTCTGCCCAATTGCCTTTCACCTCCACAGAGCACAAACAAAACCGTCTAAAATGCCCCTAAAGTTCATGATCAAAGTGAAGCGTTAGCTCCTCAGCCTTTCCATCTGAAGCCTGGCAAAACCCCATCCTTAAATTGCATCTCCATCAATGGAGATCTGCTTGTCTGTGTGTTCCTTGTCTCTGTCTACTACAGCTTCTCTCTTTGCTCTTTCTCTCTCTCTCCCCCAAAGAGCTTTCCCATCGTAAAATCCCCCCCTCTCGTTGGAAGAAAGAGTTTTTGTAGGTTTAATAAAATCCTTTGAATGCTTATAAAACTCCACATAAAATGTGACCGACAAAACGCCGGGCTCACCCCCCTGTGCACCTCCCCTGCTCCTAGGACATGGCTCACACAGCTCTACCTACTGGAGTTGTTGCTGCCTTTGCTGGTCTCCTTGTTGGTGACAGAGGAGGATGAGGCTGAAGATCCAGGGTTGGTGTTCTCCTCCTCATCTTCCGGGTCCAGCCCTGGCTCAGCTCCGCTTGACAGAGCACCAGCCTGGGGGTCAGTGTCCAGCTTGGCGTCGTTCTTGGTGGGGGCACCATCCTCAGCCTGTGGGTCAGTCCCACAGTAGCCATTGTCAAAGAAGCGGTCAAATCCCTGGGGCAGCACTGTGTTCTTGCTCATGCTGGTGTAGAATCCTGTGGAGGGGTGGTTGGCGTTGGGGTGGTGATGGTGGTGGTGGTGATGGTGGTGGCTGTACACGCTTTCGTTTTTCATTAGCATTTCGGTCATGCTGGAAGAAGGAGGGAGGCACTCTCTGTGCATGAGATCCTCAGCTGCAGGGTAGCAGGAGGCGTAATTGCTTCTAGGGTGCCATTTACTGGAGGGGTCTAGTCCATAGGAGACCTCCCGTACAGGCTGGGAGAGGTTGGTGGAATAGGGGTAAGAGATCTGCCTGGAAGGGGCCTGGGGCAAGAAGGAGGACACAGTGGAGAATTCAGGGACATAATAAGTGCAGCTGGGGAGGTACAGGTTGGAAGCGCAGCCTCCCCGGTCTCCAAATTCTGTACTCCTCTCCTTGCGCGATTGCGAACAAAAGTTGCTCAGGTTGACCGAGTTAAACATCTTTCTCCCTTTCTGGCTTCTATAGATAGATGTTTTGGAGGCGATCTGCAGAGGGGGAAAAATTTGGGAAGGCTGGATGACGCGCTGTCCGTCTTAGTCTCTCCCCAGGAGCACGTGATGCCCAAGTAGATATCGCCATATATCAGTTGCGAGCACTTAGAAGCGTAGGAGGGTTCACTTAGGTAAGATCTGAGAGAGGTTCAAAAACGATTGGTTTTCAAACACCGCAGAAACATTATGAAAATCAATTGCAGATTTGTATTCATTTTTTTTCTCTCTTTTAGGCACTCCCCTTGTGTGCATTGAGAAGGAAAGGCATAGTAAGGATCATTTCAGGGGGTGGCTGTGGAAGGAGAAAGGGGGGGGGGGGTTGGTTGGGTGTGTGTGTGTGTGGGGGGGGGGGGGTTTTGAAGTTTGCAATTTGGTCTCTGCTTTCTAGATTTTGCTCCCCTGTCACGGGGATTTGCACTCACTAGAAATAGGTCAACTCTTATTTTTCCCACCTAATGCTTCAACTTTGAGGGGGACACATTGCAAAGATGTTTTTTCTTCTGGACAGATCAAATGCAATGGCTGGGGGGCAATACAGGTTTTGGGGTCAGCAAGTCTTTAAACATTTGTAAAATCCAGCTTAAGCACAGAGCCTATACATCTGTATATTATTGATGTTACATATAGGAGGGGAGAGGGGGGGGGGGTTATATGCCCAATATGAAGGTAATTAACATGCTTCTTTCAATAACTAATTGCCTCCTTGTAGATATTGTTTTATGTCAGCTATAGAATAAATCAGCTCACTGGAGGTATGGGACCTTTATGATAAGCCAGGCTTAGCATGACAAAATGCGGGGACACAAAGTTCATCCCACACCTAGAAGGAGACCGGGGCAGCTCTTGTCCAGTCACATTACAGGCACTTGTAAAGCAGCTAAGCCTTATTGGAAAACTACCTTGGCCACTCTCTGTGTGGTAAAATTAATGATATTGTAAAGCCAGACAGCTAGCAGGACCAAGCTCTCTGCCCATATTAAGAACAATCAGTTCTTATAGAGACTTGTCTGCATGGCACTGCAGAGAAAAAAATGAGGTTCTATTGCTATAATGGAGTACTAGCTTAAAGTAAAAAAAAGCCATCATGGAACATTT
Source organism: Rana temporaria (assembly GCF_905171775.1). NCBI lineage: Eukaryota > Metazoa > Chordata > Amphibia > Anura > Ranidae > Rana > Rana temporaria. The sequence continues at coordinate 106,754,575 of NC_053490.1, read as the reverse complement.
TTAACACATAATTCAAGAAAATTGAAAATACGCAGGGCTGCTAAGTAGCTCTTTTCCAAGTAGGAAAGACACATATATATGTGTATGTCTTCCCCTTGAGGCCTGTCTCCAACCATTTCACAGCTTTATACATGTTTAATTGTTTTTTTATTAGTATTGCGTCCACTGAATGCACGATTTTTTAAACACAATAAAAAATATAATTAATAAAGTTCTGCTCATATGATTTTTTTTTTAATGGCTCGCCAGACAAGTGACCTTAGCTTCCCTTCAATCCGCCAATCGGATTGGGAGAAATTCAACCCAGAGAATGTTCTCCATTGAACCGATTGGCTGTTGGAATATGGGTCCTTTCGTCTAGGTTTATCCTAGGTTTTATTAAAAATTCTCTTTGATACACTTTACAGGGCGTTAACGTGTTTGTCATTTATTTGACAATAGTTTGCACCAGTCCTCCCAATAGTTCTAACTATTGGCAAATATCACTTATCTACGAGTATATACCCTTTCCTTATGTGCGCTTTACTCTTTAAAAAAATCAAGCCGAAGATAGATAGATAGATAGATAGATAGATAGATAGATAGATAGATAGATAGATAGACAGACAGATAGACAGATACATACATACATACATACATACATAGAAATAATGAATCATCTACCTCCAGCTTCAATAAAGGGCATTCTATCTCATAAATATAATTTCTCCATATTTTTCAAATTACACAATAACAAAAATTACACTGATAAAAAAAAAACACTCCTAACGCTCGGTCATTTATAGATTCTGAATGCTAATATTGAATAAAAACAAATAAAATTATGAGTCATAAAACAGACAGCGATGGGCAAGGCGGGTTGTACCGAGTGGGAATTTATACTTAACAAAATTACAAAGTAATTCCATTTTTTTTATCATCAAATTGTGTCATATCCAGAATATAAACATCCTGTTGGAAACATAATTCACGCAGAACCACCAAATCAACAACCCTGATTCCATCTCGCAAAAATCATCTTTATTATTAGGGTTGCAATTTACCTGTTTTACGCTGAGAAAGTAGCCCGCAGCGCACAACTTTTAATTAAAGTGTCACTTGTGCTTTTACTTGGCATTTCATAGACCTGATACAAACTAATAACCTTAAGCTATTGTTTATGGTAGTCGTTACTTCCTTTAGTCCCACATCCATTACAACACAGGCAGCCACAATATCGAACATAATACTTATCTACTTGTGAGCTTAGGCGTACATCATGTCATATATATATATATATATATATATATATATATATATATATATATATATATATATATATATATATATATATATATATATATATATATATATATATATATATATATACATTTGAATCTGTGATATATAGTTAGACTACTGCCTGGAAGGATATGAAAAATGTCATGTAGTGTAGAGGCAATAACAAGAGTTCCCTTTAATGGAAGAAAGAAAGAAGAAGAAAGCAGGAAGGAAAGAAATAAATAAAAAGGAAAATAAGAAAGAAAGAAAGAAAGAAAGAAAGAAAGAAAGAAAGAAAGAAAGAAAGAAAGAAAGAAAGAAAGAAAGAAAGAAAGAAAGAAAGAAAGAACACCAGACAGAACAATAGCTGCCAGTTTCAGCCTGCCATTCCACCATGCTTTTAGTGTGTATTGATGTTTCCCAGTAATGGCTGTAGTAGAATGGTACCTTACATTATAAGTGATCACTTAGGCTGGTTGACCTATGCTATGCTGCTAAACCACGTTAGAGTAAAAGATTTCAGAGCTGACTGCAACGTTTGCTGTAGAGACAGCTGGGGAGTCAGAGCACTTGAATTTGACCAATGTCAATTTCCTGACCATCATAAAACCTTGAATAGAGCAGCAGTCTGGGATTTTCTTTAGGCTCCCCAACCCCCCAAGACAAAGTAACACAGCTATAGCCCAAGTGCACACTGGAGACACACAGGCATATAAAATCAAATGTTTAGCCACCATAGCCTTCTCCCTATTGTGCCTTGTGAATTTCATCTTTTAAGTACCAAGAAAATAAGATATTGTGGGAATGTTCTGAGCTACTCCTCTGAGCCCGCAGTTTAGCAGCGTTTGCATGGATGTCCTCAAACTATTGTCTTATGAACCTATGTAGACACAATAGTATAGATTCAGGTAAAAACAACATCAGAGTAACATGATATAGGAATGAATATTAATTTGAGGCAGGTGCTATGTGCTGTATTGTATGTATCGATTCCTAAAGTAACTATACTATTTTTTCAGTCAGAAATTCACTTGTTAGATTATTTAAAAAAAAATAGGTCTTTTGATGTATTTTATATAATATTAGTCTTGCTAATGTGTCTTTTAATAAGAAAAAAAATACTGCGTTTGTCCGAAATCTATCTATCTATCTATCTATCTATCTATCTATCTATCTATCTATCTATCTATCTATCTATCTATCTATCTCCCTCTCTATCTATCTATCTATCTATCTATCTATCTATCTATCTATCTATCTATCTATCTATCTATCTATCGTTACATTTTTTTGACTTTTTGTGCCAGAAAATATCATACCCTACTCCTGTGAAGAGTGGTAGAAAGAGAGAACGAAGTGGGGAGATGGAATGGGGAGAGAGAGATAGAAGGGGGAGAGAGAAGGGGGGAGAGAGAGAGAGAGAGAGAGAGAAGGGGGAGGGATAAGGGGGGAGAGAGAGAGAAGGGGAAGAGAGAGGGGAGAGGGAAGGGGGGAGAGAGAGAGAAGGGGAATAGAGAGGGGAGAGGGAAGGGGGGAGAGAGAGAAGGGGGAGGGAGAAGGGGGGGAGAGAGGGAGAAGGGGAATAGAGAGGGGAGAGGGAAGGGGGGAGAGATAGAAGGGGGCGATAGAAGAGGGAGAGTAAGCAAATCCTTTATATTTTTCTTGTGAGTAATAATTTGATGCATACAGGCATACCCCACTTTTAAGTACACAATGGGGTTTATTTACTAAAGCTGGAAAGCGCAAATCAGGCTCACTTCTGCATAGAAACCAATGAGCTTCGAGGTTTTATTACCAAAACTTAATTGAACAAGCTGGGGTTAGAAGCTCATTGGTTTCTATTCAGAAGTGAGCTTGATTTTGCGCTTTCCAGCTTTAGTACATAAACCCCAATTAGTACTTAAAATGGAATATGCCTGTATATAGGAGTAGAGAGCAAAAAAGTACCAAGCAAGTCCCAAAAACAGGGTTGTGTGTGTGTGTGTGTATATATATATATATATATATATATATATATATATATATATATATATATATATATATATATATATATATACACATATATATATAATTCCACTCCGTTAGTCTAAATAAAAACTATGTAGGGCATGGCCATATCATGCATTTCCCAATCTCCTAATGCCGTCATGGGTGCAACTGGTGCAGTCAAGGCTTTGTAATGATTGCATAGCTCATCTCCCTGTCCAGACCGGTTTGCTGCATTCTACTCTGGTATACAACTCCAGCACTGCAGGCGAAAAAAAAGACCTGTTAGTAAATATTTCTAATTTTCACTATCCAGCAACTCTGTCTGCAACATTCTTCCGTTTTATTGCTTGTCTGTGAGATGCTTTTAAGTAGATGTTTCCCTCACCAATCCAGTACCGTAATTACTTCCTAAGTATGAGTCTTGGGCACATCAAAACAACTGCATCCCGCAGCCATAAACAAAGATTACTAAATACCGCCAGAGTGTAAAAGAAAACCAGAATTGCAGCAGAGTAGCCACAAGTGGCATACGTGTAGAAAATATTAATGTCCCCCAAAGGCTGAGATACATTTAAATGGATCTAAAAAAAAAGTGGGCAAGGAGAGTAAAAAAAGGAGAAAGATAGAAAGAGAGGGAAAAAAACTAACCTGGGGTAAATTGGGTCAGCAAGGAAAAAAAATGGTGGGGATGAAGAAGGGGAAAGGGGGGGGGGGGCTGGTAGGTGATAAGAAAGAATAGAAGGCTGAGAGACTGATGTGGGGAGGGGAGAGGATTAACAGAAAGTGTGGGTGGTTGCATGTAAGGCAATCAGAGTTGAGGTACTTGCTAATAGACTGGGAATCTTAGAAACGATTATTACTATGACCAGAAGAAATGTACATATACTTATTTAGGTGGAGATGAAAAAAGGGCAGTGGTGTACAGTGGGGAAGTGGGGAAATAGATCAAGTAGGAATATATATATATATATATATATATATATATATATATATATATATATATATATATATATATATATATATATATCAATGTGTCTAAATAGTAAATTTCACACATTGCCTGTAATATACAAGTACATTATGAGCTATTTCAAAACACGAGTATAACGCACATATGTATATGTGTATATATATATATATATATATATATATATGTATATATATATATATATGTACACACACACACACACACACATATATATATATATATATATATATATATATATATATGTGTGTGTACATGTGTGTACATATATATATATATATATACATATATATATAAATATATAACGCATATATATATATATATATATATATATATATATATATATGCGTTATATATACTCGTGTTTTTAAATTGCTCGTAATGGACTTGTATAGTACAGTCAATGTGTGAAATTCCCTATTTTGCCTAAGCATTCTATAGAATGCCTGATTACACACATTATTAACAATGATATAGGTATGGGGACGTTTAAAAAGAGGGTGAAGGGGGTAAAAATAAAGGAAGGAAGGGAGGGGAACGAAGGATAGAGATAGAAAGACTATGGGAGAGAGGGGGGGGAGAGGGGGGGGGGGCGAGAAGAGACAGAGGGGGAAAGGGAGAGAGAGAGAAAGACAGAGTTAGAGGGGAAGAGAGAGAGACAGAGGGGGAGAGACACAGAGACAGAGGGAGAGAGAAAGGGAGAAGGAGAAGGGGGAGAGAGAGACAGAGGGGGAGAGACAAAAGAAAGGAAAATAAAGAAAGAAAGAAAGAAAGAAAGAAAGAAAGAAAGAAAGAAAGAAAGAAAGAAAGAAAGAAAGAAAGAAAGAAAGAAAGAAAGAAAAAAGAGGGAACAAGAAAATTTAAAGAAAAGCAGGGGAGGTAGGGACAAAGAGAGATTATAGAAGAAAGTAAGAATCATGTTTATAGGAGGATCTATGACTCCCAAGTTCAATACCACATGGAATCATTAAGATAACGCAGAAAATTATACCCCAACAGTACAAGAAGCAGTCCTCATTTCCAAGGTATAATTGTCACTAATTTATTTGCCTGATGGGCGGAGCAAAGTGTCGCAATGTTCTTTAATTAATAAATGATAAAATAAACAAACTGTAAAAAAAATGGCAGTTATCAGCTAATCCTCCTGACAGTTCTCATTAAAGACGCTAACGTAAATATTGTGAGTAGTGGAAAACTATTTAATAAAACTGTTTAAATATCTCCAATGAATCGGCCACTGAATTAGTTGCTTCAATTAAAGTAACATTTCTTGGAGGACAAATGGATCACACCATGGAGACAGTCTCACAGCTAGACTGGGGCTCTTCGCTGTAGTCAAATCTGCTCTTTTTATAATATATCATCTACTCCCCCCCCCCCCAACAGTTTTACATTTGTTGTCTTATTATTTTTATTTTTTTATAGAACTGATAGGGACAAGTCGAAGCCATTAACACAATACCATGAAGTAAAATAATCACAAAGTGTAAACTCCAATAATGTGCTCAACTACTCAAATCCTTCTGTTCAATTCAATTTTCTTGACAAAGCTGATCAAAATAATTATCTGCAACTGATTCTACATTTCAATACGTGTGATTTCCATAGTCTATTGTATATCACAAGGTATGAAATATTTAGGCCATCGCTGAAAAGTGTCAGCAGCTGAAAGGATAGCTGTTGTGCATTTGGTGGGGTTAGTTGAGACAAATCTTTAGCATTTTTCTATAATTCAGAAATAAACACCTATCCTTTTATGTATTGTGTGTTTTGTCTGTAGAAGCAGCTCATGTTATCCTATGTGTCCATGCACATTAACGTTTGGAGGCATATTTTAGGATCAGCGCCTACAGGCAGGAACAAAACCCTTGTGGCTTGCGTTTTTGAGGTACGCCTACTGGCAGAAAAAACGCTAAACTCTTCTAAACGCACCGCATGTGTACAAACACGCTTATTGACCCAATGTGTTGGTATAAACGTCATTCATGAAGAATAATAAAAAATATATATCAATGAACAAATGAATAGTGCAACTTTTTAAAATACAGCTGAAGCTTGACTTTTTACTAGGTGGGCAAGCACTCCCGGCTATGGGTTACCATGCTAGTATAGCTCTCCAGCACCCAGAAAGCCTTTTGCTGCCTTAAGTACACAACGGCATGTTTAACAAATTATAGATAATGGCACAGTTCCCAAATTCCTAATATAGCTTGCGATGGCATCATAGAATCCAAAATAATTCTCGTGGCTACAGGGGAAAATAAAAGTCAATCAGAAGTAGAAAGCTTCTACAACTGATATCTAGAGTACCAACAACAAGAATAGGTGCTGATTAATAAATGGGCCCTAGCCCAGGCCCCTTCCTGCCAATCGAGCTTCCCATAGACTAAACCGAGCTGGCCCTTTGTGGCCAATCCACCAACGATGGGAACCAATGCACATATTTCATATAGAGCAATGACTGTAATGCAAGAACTTCAGCAACACATCTGGAGAGAGCGGGATATTCCGGCACAGATTGTATAGATTAAGTGCAGCTTTAGAGACTGTCCGGGCCAGATCTGTTCATTAATACCATGTACAAGACAGACAAGCCATACCCCGTCTAACAATGCTTCCCTTGAAGAACAGGCCACTTTAAACCTACCTCCCCTGTTTAAAATGAAATCAAGCAGCCATTGATTTCATACAAGCTAGCCTGCCTGCTATTTAGTAAAGGGGGATTCATGCCATATGTAATCGGATTAGTAAAGGGTATAGTAAAGATTAACTCATAGGTGTAGGGCCAATTGCTATATTAATACAAAGCTACCAGAAGGATATGCTCTATAGAATAAATAACAGATCATTTAAAAAATAAAAATAATAAAATATTTCTACTCAGACATCCTCTACCATCTGTCAAAGAGGCCCAACACATTACCATAAACAGTCTTTCTCTGGATCTGTGATCAAATCGATAACAGCATGGAGCATTGACAGCTTAGGGACTGGGGAAAGTATTAGTATTCATCAATATGTCTGTTTCCAAGGAGAGAGAGAGGTGTGCGTGCTGCAGAAAGCGCTATGTGTTGGGTGATCACCCCTCACTATGCCACCTCAATATATTGCTTTTTAGATTGAAGACACAAACGAGAAGAGCACATAGTGTATGCATTTGCCTTACCGATTGCTCTGCATTGTTTTCTGCAGGGGACACTGCACTGCTCACATACTGCCTAATTGGGCTTTTTTTCTTTTGTGACGTTAACATCCTTTCCTCCAGAAGCAGACGGGATGTATTCAGCTTGCTGAAAGAAATTCTCGAAGGAAGACTATCCACAAAACCAGATCTCCCATCCCCATAGCCTCTCCACAGCCCCCAATCCAGCTCGTGCAAAAAAAAAAGTGGGCTAGGCAATAGAAGCTTATGGCTGTGTTTACCAGAATTAAAGGAGCATTTCCCCTTTAGCCTTGTTGTGACAAAGGGGTGAAAATGGAGGACCATGGCAAGCCATATAAGGCAGGATGCTAACTTGACCTTCACTTTGCAGCTGTGCTCCTCCCACCCAGACAGACAGTTGTAAACACAAGTAGACAGCAGGCTGACAAGATTAGCAGATCCTCAGACTTGTAAACCACTAAACAGCTTTTAGAGAGGTGTTAGATTGGTGCATCTAATGCTTATTTCTATGTGGCTGCTGAAATCAAGGCTTGACATGGCCAAACTTTTTTTTTTTGGGGGGGGGGATAGGAGCAGGGAAATTGCTGCTCCTTTATGATGGGGGAGTGCAAGGGAGAAATGGAAAGCTAGGAGAGCTAATGTATGCCAGATCTCAAGGGGTGGGCTGATCTGCCACATCCGGAATACTTTTGCGAAGGAGAGAATGGGAGTGGAATTTGTAGTCAGGGATAAAGAAAAATAAAACAATAATCCCTTCTTCCCAGCCAGTCATTTCACGTGTCTGCACCAGGAAAACAGCTTCCTCCTGTACAATGTACCTTTTTGTTAGGGGTCCTTCAAATGGACTCGGCATCAGATTGCGTCTAAGGAGCAACAAAAAAAAGCATCAAACACAATATGAACCCAAAGTAAATGTGATCTGGTGTGATTGGAGGGAGGCATATTACATGTCTGTGTGAACAGATTTTTCTATGAAACTCACAAAGTTTCATATATTATCAACCAACCGAATTGCCAAAATAATCTGCAGCATTTAAATCACCCTTTTTACATCCAGTATCTAAAGTAATATGTATAATTCTATGAGCATAGGAATATATCTAATGTATTATTTAACATTACTTGAGCTCACAATTACCAGTATCAGTTAGACAAGTGAACAGTTATCTACACATGTATCTACTTACAAAAATAAAAAACACAACTAACAATAAAACAATAACAGCAACATCACTACTACTAATAATAATAATAACAACAACATGGTGGTTATTCCTTACTATTCAAAAGTAACACGTAACACATGTTTGAATGGTATTCTTTTATCTGTGTCATATCCATCTATCTATCTATCTATCTATCTATCTATCTATCTATCTATCTATCTATCTATCTATCTATCTATCTATCTATCTATCTATCTATCTATCTATCCATCTATCTATCTATCTATCATTATTTAGATAGATAGATAGATAGATAGATAGATAGATAGATATATAGATAGATAGATATATATAGATAGATAGATAGATAGATAGATAGATAGATAGATAGATAGATAGATAGATAGATAGATAGATATATAGAGATATATCTCTCTATATCTATCTATCTTTCTATCTATCTATATTAGGTGAATATGGCATACCATTCATGTTATGATAATATATACAAATATATAGGTGTGTGCGTATGGGATACCATTCAGTTTTATAATAATAGCTACAAATATATATATATCTTATATATATATATATCTTATATATATATATATATATATATATATATATATATATATATATATATATATATATATATATATATATATATATATATATATAGTTCTATAAATAGACATATATCTATAGCTATAGATATATCTATATATATAGCTATATATCTATCTATCTATCTATCTATCAATATATATATATATATATATATATATATATATATATATATATATATATATATATATATATATATATATATATATATATATATATATATATACACACACACACACATTTATTTAATATTTCTATTTTATTTATTATTTTTTTTGTTAAAGTTATACTTATCTTTCTTGGCTATTATATATTTTTTCTGGTGTGCGCTGGGTAAATGTCTGTGCCTGTCCATTGGGTGGTGGTCTTGCTGCACCATGTGCATTCAATTAAGGTCTTAATAAAGGATAATGTTGACACGATTCCTACCTCTGGCGTTGCGGTAGGGACTAATGCTTTAGCCACGTTTGATCTTGACATATATAGTCACGTTCCTTGTGCTTTGGAAATGAAGTATTTTAGGTGCTTTCAGGCAGTATATGAATTTCTCAGAAAAATGTGCCTGTAGTAAGAAGTATGGGCCTTCATATATTTTCTATTTTGCACAGAAGACTTGACAATATTGCAGTTGATCGCAAAGTTGCATTAAAATCTCTAGAAATCTTGATAAGAAGATTTAAAGCAGGCAGCGCTCTATGGACTGTTCTCACAGGCAGGCAACAATGCGTGGGGTCGGGGGTCATCCAATGCTCATAGACATTAGATGCCAGTCTTCCGATATTGCTTGGATTTGGCGACGATCTTCTAGTTTCATTATAAGTTATTACGCCTTTCTGATCGCCATTGCTTTCAGCAGAGTCCCCAGATGGGGGTGCGAGCCGCCCCCCTTCTCTGCTCCCCCAACTATGATGTTTCTGTTTGAGAAAGAAACTGGGGGGGGGGGGGGGCGGAATGGTCGTCCGATATAAATAGATTATGCTGTAAGGGAGAAGCTATTTCTTTAAGGGCAACATTACTTGAGTTGGATGTAAATGATGCTGCAGGAGAGACCAGTAATGTATTTGCTGTATACAGTAATCAATGATTTCAAAGTTTATTTTTAAACTATCTGTATATGTATTATTTTAAATGGAATGAACATATGTTTTATATGAAAATGCCACATACAACAGGTTCAACATACAAAGCTATCTCACCTTAATGAGTATCCTTATTTTTAAATACGTTATTTTCAGCTGAGTCTATTGAGTTTAAAAAATTACAGTCGTGTGGCTAAATGAAAGATTATTATCCTATTGTTGAATCTTTGTGAACTGAGCCTTAAGGTATATATTTGAACACACACACACACACATATATATATATATATATATATATATATATATATATATATATATATATATATATATATATATATATATATATATATATATATATATATATATATATATATGTGTGTCTATGTCACATGCAGTCACATGCAGGAGTGCTGAGAGGTGACCCAACAAGTTCGCACAGTTGTATGATTATGGTTACTAAGGAATATATTTAGTACGAGGAGTATTAATACTACACTACAATCATCCACATGTCCATGTATGTGTCATCCCAATGGTGTGCCAAAATGAATATAAAATCCAGCACAGTGTAATTTATCTAATGCAAAACAAGGTCTCCATCCCAAAATAGATACATTAGAACATTGCTTTCCAATTATTTATTGTTGTATTTAATAGCGCCCACTCCAAATATCCCAAGTGTTATCCAAGATAACAGGCGCTGTTATTAATTGTTTAGAGCTGGCATAAACTATGTATGATGTAAAAGAGAAATATTAAAATAGAAGCACATTATTCATGAGAGTCACTGGGAGGAAGGCCAGTCTCATAGAAGAGAGTGTGGAATGTGCTGACCCATTTCACCCACTAGGAGTCCTATTTTCCAAACTAAAGTATCTTCCAGTGTGTCCTAGGCTAGCTCCTCAGGAGGGGACACTGCTATATGAAGGAGGGAGATCTGATGGATGAATAGAAGGAGGGTCTGAGAAAGAAAAAAAAGAAAGAAAGAAATAACATATAAATAAATCGACAGACAGAGATTGATGTATGAAACAATCCATAGTCGTCGCCCCCCCCCCCCCCAATTCTTCTATGTTTCTAAAACTCTACCTCTGTGTATTTTCTTATTTTTAGCATACTAATATTCATTTTCTTGACTTGAAATTTAAAAGATGCTTCTATTCGAGTTCTATATCTATCTATCTATCTATCTATCTATCTATCTATCTATCTATCTATCTATCTATCTATCTATCTATTTATATATTTAAGACGTCCCATCTGTCTATCTAGATTTTATATAGGGTCGAGGGCTCCCCTAAAATGAATGGCGGGTAGACAACTCCTTCAAGTTGAAATGCATGTCTGTGGGATGGGAGAAGCTCTTTGTTTGAGATCTGAAAGCCTGGGAAGCATGCTATCATACACAGAAAGACAAAAGGGGGGCTATACACCGCAGTGCAGGACAATAAAATCTGTTCTGTCACTAGAGCAACACTCCTGAATGAAATCCTCTTAGATACAAACATCTACGGCCTGATTTACTGAAAGAGTTGAAAATGTTCACTCAGAAAGGAGAGAAGGCTCACTCCAATTATGTAATGATCTGACAAGTACATTTATGTTATATATCGATAGACACATAATGAAATATATATTTTGTATTATTTAAAAAAAATAGTTTTTACCCGGCACCCCTGCACACCTATGATATATATATATATATATATATATATATATATATATATATATATATATATATATATATATATATATATATATATATATATATATATGTGTGTGTGTGTGTGTGTTCAAATATATACCTTAAGGCTCAGTTCACAAAGATTCAACAATAGGATAATAATCTTTCATTTAGCCACACGACTGTAATTTTTTAAACTCAATAGACTCAGCTGAAAATAACGTATTTAAAAATAAGGATACTCATTAAGGTGAGATAGCTTTGTATGTTGAACCTGTTGTATGTGGCATTTTCATATAAAACATATGTTCATTCCATTTAAAATAATACATATACAGATAGTTTAAAAATAAACTTTGAAATCATTGATTACTGTATACAGCAAATACATTACTGGTCTCTCCTGCAGCATCATTTACATCCAACTCAAGTAATGTTAACAAAAAGAAAATAATAAAAAGGAAAAACTACTTGAACAGTATTACACACTTGCTTAATTGACACGACCAGAAAGCACTCTCAAAATATAGGCGATGTGAACTATCTTATATTACATGTATCTTTAGGTATGGATTAAAAATATATGCACTCATACTTAGGGCATTGCTACTTCGAGGAACAGAAAAAATAATGATGAGTTGGAATGGATAGATAGATCACACATATACTGTACACACCTACAAAGTGTATATCGATAGACACATCCTAATTTTATATATATATATATATATATATATATATATATATATATATATATATATATATATATATATATATATATATATATATATATATATATATATATATATATATATATATTATACATTATTATACCCACAATTATTCAGATAATAAATAGCTTCTCCAATGGTGACAGCTTCATCATACTGAGCTTCAACAAGCCTATGCTCTGCTATCGCATAATACCCTAAAAATATTTCCCCACTACCCCACTATAGACCAGCCTGGCTCTTCTATGTGCCCCATTATTATTTTTAATCCATACTTTCGCTGCAATTACGCCAGGAGCAATGATATATTTTGTGTTTATTTCCATTACAGCACAATGAGTTCAGCAGATTTCATTATTTTTTTCATTCAACTGTCTCCTGATATAGATGTGTGTTGTGTAATGTAATTGAATGTCGCTACTGTTGTTTAGTTTCAGCACTGTGGAGCAGATTGGTAGGAAATAGATTTATGGAAATAAAGTAAAATAAACTTTTGTATGTTTTCAGAAAGTCTTCCATTGAGTGAAGTCTGTCTAGCAAAGCAGCCCAGCTCTGAATTTTCTGCTCAGCTAGTATTTTTAAGCTAAAGCAGCTGGGGGCGCCTGTTGCTTGGCAAATATCTATCATCCACTCTCTTCTGAGCAATGGGAGGAGAGAAAGAAGAAATTCTACAATAGAGACAGGCTCATAGTAAATATCCCAATCAAAGATCGGAAGCAAGACATCACTTTAATAAACTTACATCTACCATTTAGATGTCACGTAATAAGTATGTTTGTTCTGTATAATAGTTCTCTTTATTTGCTGCGACAATGCTAATTAAACCTTTACTGTATCCTCCATAACTACGCTTTCAATAAATCTAAGAAATGATGAATCATTTATAAAATGTCAGCTTGTTTACATCGAGCAACATTACAGACGGTACATTATACAGCAATAATCAGCAGAGCTGGGCGTTCTCCTATGTGGCTGCTAGGGGGGGCTACAGCGCCTCTTAGTCCCCTGCTGCGACAAATGTCTCATCAGTGTGCTGCCAGAATTATGATCATCAGATAAACATTGTTTACACTTCAGATATACTGTAGATGGATTTCTATAACTTGCACGGGGTAAAATATTTACTAATATATTGGAATTATTGATCCAATTCTGGAGCCTGTGATTAAAAAAGAGGCACACTGTTATTCACTGAGGTGTGAGTGGGCACAGACAGTGATGGAAAAAGCTTGTACTTAGGCCCCTCAGACACTTCACATAGAGGTGATCTCATACTTACTACGACCTTCTAACCAGAAGGCACAGGGCTTGAGCCACCTTTCTTAAAAGCCCCATAAAATGACAAGTGTGATACTCAGATAGTCGCTAAAAGCGCTCATCTCTTGCTCACCATTGTGTCAGACCCCCGCATTTACTGTCAGACCAAATCTTCCGCAATTTCCAGGCTGCAAACTCGATTACTAATAGGTGCAAAAGTCCTCACTGACGCCAATGATGTGGTCAGGGTGAGGCGGATAAAACGCTTGTCTCATGTACACAGTACACGGGTCTAACATTATACAATGTGAATGTGTGTGGTGTAGTGTGTGTGTGAATGTGTGTGATGTAGTGTGTGTGCTGTAATGTGTGCGTGTGTGTGTGTGTGTGTAGTGTGTATGTGTGTGATGTAGTGTGTGTGCTGTGCTGTAATGTGTGTGTGTGTGTATATGTGTGTGCTGTAATGTGTGTGGTGTAGTGTGTGTCAATGTGTGCGTGTGTGGTGTAGTGTGTATGTGTTTGGTATAAAGTGTAGTTTGTGTGATGTAGAGTGTGTTTGGTATAAAGTGTAGTGTAGTGTGCATGTGTGGTGTAGTGTGTGCTCGTGTGTGGTGTAGTGTGTGTGTATGTATGTAATGTAGTGTGGTGTAGTGTGTATGTGTGTGTGTTTGGTATAAAGTGTAGTGTGTGTGATGTAGTGTGTGTTTGGTATAAAGTGTAGTGTAGTGTGCGCGTGTGGTGTAGTGTGTGTGTATGTATGTATGTAATGTAGTGTGTGTGTGTGGTGTAGTGTGTGTGTGTGTTTGGTATAAAGCGTCTGTGTATATTAAGTAAATATTTTATCTGCACTTGATCGTGATTGTTTATCATCTATCTATCTATCTATCTATCTATCTATCTATCTATCTATCTATCTATCTATCTATCTATCTATCTATCTATCTCCCTGTGTGTGTGTGTGTGTGTGTGTGTGTGTGTGTGTGTGTGTGTGTATATATATATATATATATATATATATATATATATATATATATATTCTCTCTCTCTCAAATCATGTTCTTGTGGTTGATATTATTATTAGTAGTAGTACTTGTGGTAGTAGTAATTTGTGTTATGGTCCACGATACTAATCTCTAGTACAGTGGTACTGCGACAGTTATATTCACATTTTTAAAATGGGTATTGTCCTTTTTGTATTATTTTTTTTATACCAGAACGCATTTGTGTCTGGTATGTGTTTATATGCATGTCCTCAGACACAGATTTTTGGATTTTGATGGATCTGAACACAGCACATGTTTACGCACCTCTAAAAATGCCTCTATTGAAAACAATGGGACATATTTACTAAAACTGGTGCATTCAGAATCTGGTCCAGGGTAGCCAATCAGCTCCTAAGGCTAGCCATACATTCAAGTTCCCTTGATTTTACCAACAACCATATCATATGAGGTCAAACCGATACCTATTTTAATTGTATCAAATTAAGCAGGCCCCTGCACTACATAGTTTAAGGTAAATCTAAAGGGAAATTGTACAAGTAAATTGAACATGTATGGCCAGTCTAACTTCAGCTTGTTCAATTAAGCCTTGGCAATGAAACTGGTTGGTTTCTATGTAGTGTTGCACCAAATTTTGCCCTCCAGTTTTAGTAAATAACCCCCAATGCAACCGTGTTCAGATCCTGTAAATAATAATCACTTGTCATTTTTTTGTTACCACAGTGTGAACAAAGGCTTACTAACCACCCACTGGTAGGACCTCAGCACAATGGCCTCGGCACCATTACTATTACTACTACTGTTCTATATCGTTTACTAATCTCTGCTATAACATGCTCCTAAGCAAAGGACAATAGACCTGTCACTCGCCTGCTTTGTTAGGAACTGGGCACTATGGACCTACCTTTGCTCCTATCCATCCTCCCTGAGAAATTTGTGGAATCATTGAAAATCAGGGGATCATTCACAAAACTACACGAAAGTAGAGGCCATGGTGAATATGAGACAGATGAAGAACAGAAAGCAGCCATATATTAGATAAATGTATTTATTGTCTGAAATCACATAAAGTACATCATCGTTGTTACTTATTAAGCACAATGAACGTGGCTATATATAGATCAAACGTGCCTGGAGCATTATTGTCCCTACCGCATGGAGTGAGGTAGGAATCGTGTCAACATTATCCTTTAATAAGACCCTAAATTGAATGCACATGGTATACAAAGGCCAGCACTCCATGAACAGGCACCGCCATTTACCCCAGCTCACAGCAAGGCAGGTTTCATTGCTGCCTTCCTCTCACATATAGGGGATAGAAATTATTCAGAATGCACTTGACCACACTATTGCACGTGTAAGATACTATTCTTCCTGCCAATGTCTTCTATAAAATAGTAGATGAGCTGGGTGTAGGAGTAAGGTGTGCCCCCTTCATATGTGGGCACCTTTCACCGAAGATCATCCACTGACACATGGAGATAAAGACTTGTGAGTGAGATATTGCACTGCAGCCTCAGCATTAGTCTTCCAGGATCTAATTGCATCCCCAGAAGTGATTTGACTTCCAGTAACGAAAAATAAAAATAGGATCCCCCCGGGATTGGATTGCAACACAGCAATGCCACTGAGCTGGTAATGAAGGTGATTTGTTCATTACAAATGAAGAATCCATTATTTCCCTTAATACTGTATTTCTCTGCCATAATTTATAAGACCAGCAATGAAGCTGTGTGGGCTAGCTAAAAAAAAAAGAAAGAAAAAAAAACTTGATGAAAAGCAGGTACCATTCAGGATTTTTTCCTGCTCGGGATCGCCTCCATCCTTTACAGATCGTAAATAAGACTCCTTTAGCCAGTTCTGCCCGGCCATGACCGTGAACGTAAAGGGAAGCACGTGGTGGTGATTTAAACATCCCAGAAATTGCTGGTTTGCAATAAAATTAATCCCCTTTGAAATAAAACGAATGGAGCAAAGCTTGCAGGGGACAAAAATCCCACACACTGCTATCTCCCCAGACACCCCTTTCATCTTTTCTTTCTTTCTTTCTTTCTTTCTTTCTTTCTTTCTTTCTTTCTTTCTTTCTTTCTTTCTTTCTTTCTTTCTTTCTTTCTTTCTTTCTCTTGTTATTACCTCTATATAACATTTTCACATCTTCCTTGGCATTAGTCTAACTATATATTGTTTCTTTTCTTTCTTATGCAACTCTTGTTATTACCTCTCCATAGCATTTTCACATCTCCCTTGGCATTAGTCTAACTATATATTCTTTCTTTTTTTATATTTCGTGCTTTCTTTCTTTTCTTTCTTTGGCAACTTATGTTATTACATCTACATAATATTTTCATATCTTCCTAGGCATTCATCTAACTATATATTATTTTTCTTTCTTTCTTTCTTTCTTTCTTTCTTTCTTTCTTTCTTTCTTTCTTTCTTTCTTTCTATCTCTTTCTTTCTTTCTTTTCTTCCTCTTTTTTCCTTTCTTTCTTTCCTTAATTTTTTTCTCTTACTTTCTTTCTTGAAGTGATCCTATGCTATGGTGATTCCTCGTCCAATTTGCATTTCTATTTTTCTTGTCTATTGAATTTAATAAACCGTCAATGACAGGAAACCTAATAATTACTCCACCCCCTCCCTTTTCCCCTTTAAAAAGCACGTTAAACATTCACACAAAAACAGGATTACTTTGGTGTATAAATAGTGTTAAAGAGTCAATTAAACTTGACAGGATCTTGTTACAATTCTCCCTTGTCGTTTAGGATAGCATTAATGGCTGCGACCTAATATATTTTTTGAATGATCATTGTTCCTTGATGGTGGGCTTCCCTATCAGAAAGGCGGGTATTCGTATTTTAATGCCATCTGTATTTATTTTAACACTTTTGTCTTCATTACTCATTACGTACTATATTTTGAAAGCTCATAGGACTCATAATACGATAAAATAAATATATACATACATAATGATAAACCTATATGAATATAAAGAAAAATCTCATGGAAAAGCATTTGTATATATATTTATATATCTGGGGAGTATAAACAACAGCTCACAGTTCGCCGTTTAATTATACCAGCAAATGTGCACATTCTGAAATGTATAGACGCAGTGACTATACAATACAATACTGCATGGTTATGTTATTTCAATAACACATAGAATTATTATGCTACTTCCTTAGTCTATGAATGATGGGGAAAATATACTTCAAGCCCATCATCGCACGACAGGGGTCCTTCACTTTCCCTATAGACATTCACATCTATGTGAAATAGCACCAAAGCATGACAGCCAGTCGCCTGTCAGTCAATAGAGGTGCAAGGCAACAGAGCCAGCCAGCCCCACAGAGAAATAAAAATAAAAAAACATGTTTTTCCACCTCTGACTATTTCTGCAGGATAGATTTAGGGCAGTTTGGGGGGAAAAGGTCCTTGAAATGCTTGAGATCTCCAGCTTGTTGTACATATTGCATGTTGTGACTCACAGAGAGCAGACTGTACCCCACCACCCTCCACAAGTACAGAACAAAGTTCATTTGGGGTGAGAGTGGTAGTCATCTTAATAAAAGGGAAGGGGGGGGGGGCACTGACCAATATTGTTGGCAGTTCTGCTGATTCTGAAATAAGTACAAAGCCAAACATGATGACAGAACACGGGAGGACAAGGAGAAGAAGACCTGCAGCAGCTGCATGGGAAGGAATGTATTAGGCAGTCCATAGCTTTCCAACATCCCCTCAGTCTAGCTGGTGGCCTCTGTGTAGACATGGAGCTGGTGACACTGGAGGCTTTACATGTGTCCAGCTCTCTGTGATTCCTGTGCATGTATGTCCACACAGGTCTAGAAGAATGACATGGCCTGCTCTCTCATGAGAAGTCTCTTCTTCTTCATCCTCCGGTTCTGGAACCAAATCTTCACCTGCTGGTCACTGAGACTCAACCGGTCAGACAGTTCTCTCCTTCGCTGTCTGGTGATAAATTCATTGACCATAAATTCTCCTTCCAGTTCTGCTAGCTGAAACTTGGAGTATGGCTTCCTTTTCTTGCGGGATCTGGTGTGCATGGGGTACCAGGGGGCTCCTGTACAAAATGAACACATGTCAGAAATGCCCAGACATATATATATATATAATGATCAGACTAACCTATGGTCAAGTATATATATATCCATAATCACTAATTATATTATACCAGTGTTGATTGGTTATAGACATGCAAAGTTTTACAGTGTTATCATGTAACTGACAGACTTAATTCACAAAGATTTTAATCCCAGCCTAAGGCACCCTTTTTTCAGCCTTGTGACTAATTTTTCATATTTCATTTAACTCAACTGTCACTCTTTTTTTGAAAATGAGGATACTTATATTCCTTCCCCTATCCGTGTAAAAAAAGAACTGATGTTACATTTCTATAGCCCACGATGATGCCAAAACACCTTTGATCTATTACTGATAACATATTAAAAAAGATATCTATTTATAGCATCATAGGTCAATTTCTGGATAAGGGTATTTATTTGCATCCCTTTGACTTATTTTCAATTGTTTTTACTGATATGCTTACAGCTTTCATAAAGCTTTAACACCATCCCCATGCATTCTATTTTCAGCCTTGTGACTTCCATGTTTAATTTTTTGTACATTTACATTTCATTTGTCTCAACTGTCACATTTTTTTAAATCAAGACACGTATGTTTGTTCTCCTACCCTTAATATATATAGATTGTATAAAACATTTTGCTTTTCTGTAGCTCACAATGATACACCTATCATTTATTGTTCTTTGATCATAGGTATAAAATGCGTTTCATTTATCTATAGCATCAAAAGCTCAGTTCACAAAGGTTTTAGGATCTTTATTTGAGCCCTATGATTTGATTTTTTTTGTAACCGATATGCTTAAAACCAGTCCAGTACACTCTATTTTCAGCTTTGTGACTGATTTTTCTTTACGTCACAACTGTCACTTTTTAATGAGTATACTTATGTTTATCCTCCTGCCCTTAATTTATTCTGTAGCTCACGATTAGAACCTATTACTTTTATAGACACCAGGCATAGGAAATATCTCTGTCTATAGCATCAAAGGCTCAGTTTACAAAGGATCCTTATTTTCAGACTGTCATTTTTTCAAAGCTCATCTGAAATATATATGTTTTTCTATAAAATAAAGACATTTGTTGTGGTGTGTTTGTGTGCTGAGCCTGATGTCAGGTTCCTGTCTGTGGATCCATAGAAGGGATTGTATAGACAATCAGGAATGCTGGCTCTGTAGATGTGATGACTTGACAAGTGCCTGCTAGTGATGTGCTGGTGTCTATAGAAGGCTTCCTAATTTTATGGCATATTTACATGTTTATTGCTATCACCCTCCTCTCCCTCTTTCCTCTCCATCACCTAATAAAACATTTAGGTATTTGAGTGCTACCCCTAGCGGTGCTGGCCCAACATAAACGGTAAACCCATCCACCCCCTCCAATAAAAGTCATCCTGAGATGGATCCATGCAGAGGACAGCTCTTCTTACCAGTGGCAGGGAGGTTGTTGTTGGTCGGGTTGGTCGGGGAAGCCATTGTCACCGTGTCGCCGCTCTGAGCCTTGTCATTGATGAGTGACGAGTTGGAGTCCGACTCCAGGGACTGGCAGGACGGTGGGTCGTGGGGGACCGGCTCTGCCCCGCTGTACTCGTATTTCTGGAAGCTGCTGCTGCTCATACCATTGTGAATCGAGCTGTCCAGGGGCATCAGCACGTTGTCCCTCAGCCGGTCCTCCCTCTTCAGGCTCGGGGTCTCCGGGCACCCCTCCCGGTAATAGCATTTGGTCTCCTCCACCCGTGCCAGGTCACAGGCTCTGCTGAACGAAGGGTTAATGGAGACGGGGCTGCTGAGATAGGGCTGGGGGTATCCATTGCAGGGCTCTGTGGATGCCCAGGGCAGAGAGCATACATTGTCCCTTCTAGGATAGGAGAGAGAGGGCAGGCCAGGTAACTGCCCCCCAGAGGTTCTAAAATTTGGGAAATAAAACGTGTCCCCGGTGTGAATATTCACCAGAGGTCCCACAAAGCCAGGATTAAGAAGATTATGCTCTCCCATTTCCGCGGGCCTGACCAGGAGCTTCTACTTTATTGCCATCTGACATTAAACATAGTCAAAGCTACAGCTTGCCCTCATTGGCTGCGGCGGCTCACGTGGGCAGCCGCTTGTGACGCCTGGACAAGTCCCGCCCTTTCTTGGCTACTGAACACAAAACAAAACATGAAGTTTTCTCCCAGATCATCCCACATGTGTCTTCCCAGCCTTCTCCTACACATCATGTGCCTTCATAAAGCTGAGTGCTGAGTGTCACACTAATATACTATCCTAATTCATTATATTAATTAGATAGAATGCAATAAGATATGGCAGGTAGAATTTACACACACACACACACACACACACACACACACACACACATAAATATATATATATATATATATATATATATATATATATATATATATATATATATATGTATATATAATCTACCTGCCTATAGCCTATATCTATAGTCAAAACAAACCAGTATCTTGACTAGTGTTTTGTTGTTGTTTAGTTCACATTATGACATCATTGGTTGTAAGGATGCCAGTGTCTAGTCCTAATGGTGTCTTACTGTATCCGCCTATACTCTATACTCACCAACCATCAATTCATCCATCCATCCATTCATTAATCCATCCATCCATCAATCCATCAATCAATCCATTCATCCATCCATCCATTCATCCATCAATCCCTTTATCCTTCCATACTTCCATCC
>NC_053490.1:106625338-106727838 GCF_905171775.1 Rana temporaria | reverse complement strand
GGGGGATATACATGGTCAAATATAAATGGAGAGTGGGAGAGAAAGAGAAGGGAAGAGAGAGTAAAACAGATAGATGGAGATAGAAAGACAGAGTGGGGAAAAGAGGGAGAGAAAGACAGGGGAGACAGACCTGGAAAGAGAGAGAAATGAAGAGAAAAGGAGTGAAAGAGACGAGTTGGATGGAAAGAAGAGGCATGGAGAGAAGGAGAGGTAGAGAAGCAGAGAGATTAGGATGGAGAGTGTTAGTAAATGATAGAGAAGAGAGATAGACAGATGGATTGAGAGAACGAGCTGGAGAGAGAGAGAGAGAGAGAGAGAGAGAGAGAGAGAGAGAGAGAGAGAGAGAGAAAGGAGGAAAGATAGACTGTACATCAGCCAGACAGCTGTTCAAAAACAGCCTAATCTCATCAGCTCACAAGCCAACCGCTGCCACCGCAGCTTCCCCTCCCTGACCAGTAGAGGATATCGTCTCTCCATTAAATTATCCCGAGTACAGGATTCCCCAAGCAAGCACATATTTCATTTTTATATTCATTTAACAGACAGATCCTTCAATCACCCTAAGGACATATTGTACCACAGTCTAAAGCTTATACCAAGAAAATAAACTAAGCATACAACAACAAGGATACAGACTGCAGTGATGGGAAGTGTGTTGCTGTGTTTTAGAGAATAGAATCGAATTCTCAGAGCTGAGCCCAATCCCACACAAATAGATGGCATATCTGTACACATGAGCACCCTTCACCCAAGGGCTCCTACCTTTACCATAGCATGGGGTCTCCTCCAGATCTCAGGGCTCCCCTGTGGACTGTACAGGGACTGCTGTCCTCACTGTGCTCACTGTGTGTCCCACTGACACTTATCACATAGAAAGACGCAGACTGCGCTCAGCACAGTCCTTTGAAAGTGCTAAACACAAAGGGAAGAAAAGACATAGGTCCATTCACTTCCTTCCATGTGTTTATGGACAGTCATTAGCCTGTCTGTCTAGACTTCAAATGGCACCTTGTTTGTCCATAAACACAGCTCTGTCACGTCCAGCTACTGCTAGGGCCAGTTGTGGCTCTTCTGAGGATCAAACTTGTGTCTCCCCGATTAGTTTCTAAGTAGATTTTAATGTCAAGGTCATTATGGCTGGACATCACGGTCAAGGCTAGCCCAGAAATGTTCCTTCAACTATACATAGCAGGAAATATACTCATTCTGTAAACTGGAAAATTCTCCTGGTTAATAAAGGGGTTCATGTACTTTTGAGGTGCTATCAATGAATGTAAGCAGAGGGCTTCAACATATATAAGACCAGAAACATGCTCCGTTATAAGGACCCTGCGCTTTCCTATGTAGAAGACGATCCAGTATATCCTTCTATTACATCTGCACAAGAGCCCTGCAAAGTCGGGATTCAAAATTAAATGGTCGATCAGGTCACAGATAAACATTTTAATGTATGTTCAACCAGATAACATTAGATTGTCATGCCCACTGTTGGCTACAAGGGAATGCTGAGTCTTGTAGTCCTTACCCATTGTCAGTCATGCATTTTTGCCAAAGCTTTTTTTGTTTGGATTATTCGACAATTTAATATTGTAATACATGTATAAGGACAAAACAAAGCTCTATAGATGTGTAGTTCATGTATTTATATACCTGGTCGATTAAGTCTACTCTTTGGACATTTTTAAATTCAAATAACATACAAATGTGTTCTTGTAATGAGCAAATAATAAATATGCACTTCATCGAATGAATAATAATGTAAAAGCCCTCCCTGTGGTGTGTTATATATATATATATATATATATATATATATATATATATATATATATATATATATATATATATATATATATATATATACTGTTCCTGGGAACTCCTCATTAAATTGAGTTTTGAATTAACTTATTCTGAAAACGTCTATCTATCTATCTATCTATCTATCTATCTATCTATCTATCTATCTATCTATCTATCTATCTATCTATCTATCTATCTATCTATCCATCTGTTTTTATACGTGTTTAAACAAAAATGTGTATTCCTTCAACATTATTTGGCGTATTTATATGATTGAATACATGTTCGAATATTCCTTGTGTCATCTTCATGTCAACAAATTCCTAAGGGCAGTACTGTCTGGACATAATTATATTCCAATATATATATATATATATATATATATATATATATATATATATATATATATATATATATATATATATATATATATTAACTGAAATAATAAGCAAGCTTCAGGTCAACAAATTCCAAGCTAAACCATACAACTGCCTAGACGAAATGTGACCACTGACATACAATACTCACAGCTGAAATGTAGAGCAATATTATCTAAAATAATGCTTATATATATATATATATATATATATATATATATATATATATATATATATATATATATATATATATATATATATATATGTGTATATATACATATATATATATATATATATATATATATATATATATATATATATATATATATATATATATATATATATATATATATATATATATTTTTTTTTCCCCCAAGATAAGACTTTTAAGTAAGGAGTACTAAACAAAAAAAACGATACCATTGAGTACGTGTGTAAGCTACATCTGAAACTGCACTGCTACTGATGCCACAGAAATAGTCACAAAAATAGCCACCAAAGCAGTCCTGCAAGGCCATGTAAATTTAGATGCGATGCCATTTTCCCTGTCCAGAATACTTTCGGTGGCTGTCTTTTAAGCTTTCACAGCAGATTTTACTTTTACATTTTGCACAGCCATCAAACATTAATTCAATTAATAAAATCACCAATCATCTACAGAGATGTTTCATGCTGCACTAATTTTATTGAAAGTTCCAGCATGCCTGATGTTCCTCTGTATATAAATGACACCAGTGATTCTCACTTTATAAATGTGTGGTCTCCTGTCGTATGCAAACTTTAGACACATAAAGGACTGAGGGTCATATTCATCCTGCTTTACTCTATGTGCCATTATTTATTGCTGAGATGTCTAACATTTTTTATTATGCCAGTTGATGTGTGAAGGCAGCAAAGAACACATATGTATTGTTGAAAGTGTGAGTTGTTAAATTCAAATGAAGATAAGGCTTTTTTTCAGCTTTAACATGTTCACACTGTTGTTTTTGGAACTGATCTGAAAACCAAAATTAGTTTATTGGCTCTATTTTTTAAATATTCTATTTGAAATGACTCATTGCATATGTTCATGTGTTTAGAGTGCCATGGTAATTTGATTTAATTTTTCCATTTGCTGGGAGGAAGTAATATGGGAGTGTCTGTATGGAGTAACAGAAGGAGTTATGATAGGAGGCAATTACAGCACATGTTATAACAGGATGTGTCTCTATTGCAGGGCTCTTCACATGATTGCTCTGTTTTGGTGCTCAAATAAACTAACAGGCCTGAGGTGCTTGGTGCATTCTTCATTGGACACTAGAACACTGTACACTTTGTACATTTTTTTTAAAATCCAGAATATATGTTTTAGGAAATATCTTTCAAATATTGCTCTTATTGTGTATGAAACAATATAATATTTAGATTAAGAGAAACAATCCATATAGAGCAAAAAATAATTACAGTACAATATATTTATGTATAAGACTACCCTCAAAGTCACTTGGCATATTATTTATTGATGCAAGCAGGGAATATATTTAAATCCTTGGTGTCATATTTAATGGGGACATGCCACTTTAAAATGCAAGTCGACAGTGCTGAGCTTGCAGTAAAATTTGCTCATCAAGTCATACAATTAGAAAGGAAAGTCTTTATGTGAAATAAGATATCAGTAGTTCACAGATCATTATGCATATCCAACTAACTGAAACTCATTATCTGTCTATCTGTCTATCTATCTATCTATCTATCTATCTATCTATCTATCTATCTATCTATCTATCTATCTATCTATCTATCTATCTATCTATCTATCTATCTATCTATCTATCTATCTATCTATCTATCTATCTCTTCAGTACTTTGCAAGAGTTCTTTATCCTCTTTGACTATTCCACAATTTCTATAGTTCATAATTAAAACTCTAGTTGTGATTTTTACAGTATGATTCACACAACATGTTTAACACTGAAGGTACAAAGTATTTTTTATAGAGGCAAAAGGGACAATGAAACAAAGCTGGTTGCACAAGGTTTCATCTCCCCCAGTCATTACTTGGCAGAGCCACCTTTGACCTCACTTACAGCAGCAAATCTTTTGGGATAAGTCTCTTCCAGCATTGTACATCTGGATCTGCCAAGCATAACCCATTGTGCTTGGTAAAATTGCTATTGCTCTAGCTCTAGCACATAAGTATTGTTGGTGAACAGCAATTTCTTGTTATATTCTTTCTACAGATTTTCAGTTTAAGATCTGGATATTTTACTATGTCATTGCAGTTTGTTTGTCTTAAGCACTCAATTGTAGCTGTAGCTATGGCAGTGTGAGTAATGTTTCCTAATTTTGTATTGGTAATTGTCATGCTGAATATGTCAACCTGAATATCGGTCTTAGGTCTCTTCCAGGTTGAAAAAAGGTTTGCTCTGAAATTGCCCTTATTTTGCCTTCATCCAACTTAGGCCTCGTACACACGACCGAGGAACTCGACAAGCTTGCATTTGGTAAGGTTTGGTAAGAGACGATTTGCCCCTTTCAGTCTGTTACAGAGTGACAAATGTGTTATCTCCATTACAAACGCTACTTTTACTGAAGGTGCGCTCCCGTCTCATACTTTATTCTGAGCATACGCGGGTTTCTTAGCATACACACGATCGTGTTACTCGTCGAAAACCAGCCCGACAAGGAACACGACGAGGAAATTTTGACTCCCGTCGAGGAAAAAGAGAATTTGTTCTCTTTTTTCCTCGTCGAGTTCCTCGACAGTTTCATTGATGAAAAACGTACACACGACCGGTTTCCTCGGCAAAAAAGCTCTCCCACAAAGTTTCTTGATGGATTCTGTCGAGGAAACCGGTCGTGTGTACGAGGCCTTATTCTTAGTCCTTAGGAGCTTCTCAGTCCCCTCTGACAAAAGGAAAAGACACATCGTTTTCCTCGACGAGTTCCTTGTTAGGCTTGTCGAGAAACTCGACAAGCTTGCTTTGCGTCCACACGGCAGAGGCGTTGCTAGGGGGGTGCGGGGGGTGCGGGCCGCCCCGGGTGACACCCGCTAGAGGGGTGACACCATCCTGATTTAAAAAAATATATATTTTTTTTAGCTGACATGTAGGGGGGGGGGGCGAATCCCCCCGCGACTGCAGCGATGAGCGCCGCGGAATCGGAGTGCCGAGCGCCGCGGTACAAGAGGAGGGGGGTTGCGGGGTGACACCGCAGCACCATCCATCCCCTCCTCTCACAGCCACGGGCTGTTAGCGGTGGTCGGCAGTCGGCACACAGGCACAGCCCACTCCTCTCTGTTTGTGTGTACAGAGGGGGAGGGGCCGAGGGGACCTTCTGTCCATGTGCCATGGCACTGCATGCGATGATCTGAGGTACTGAATGGGGAGGGGGGGTGTTTGCACCTGGGGGGATTTCACTGAAGGGGTGGGGAGGGGATGTACTAAGGGGGTGTTTGCACTGAGGGGGTTTTCACTAAGGGGGGTTTGCACTAAGGGGGGGTGTTTGCACTGGGGGGTTGCACCGAGGGGTTTGCACTGAGGGGGGGTTGCACTGAGGGGGGGTGTCTGCACTGAGGGGGTGTCTGCACTAAAGGGGGGTCTGTGTAACATGCAGGGGTCTATAGGTGCAGGTGGCTGTGTAATGTAAAAGGGGTGCAGTGATGCAGGGTGCTGTGTAATGTAAAGGGGTGCAGAGGGCTGTGTAGTGTAAAAGGGTCCAGAGGTGCAGGGGGCTATGTGATGTAAAGGGGTGCAGAGGTGCAGGCGGCTGTGTAATGTAAAAGGGGTGCAGTGATGCAGGGTGCTGTGTAATGTAAAGGGGTCCAGAGGTGCAAGGGGCTATGTGATGTAAAGGGGTCCAGTGGTGCAGGGGCTGTGTAATGTAAAGAGGTGCAGGGTGCTGTGTAATGTAAAGGGGCCCAAAGGTGCAGGGTGCTGTATAATGTAAAAGGGTCCAGAGGTGAAGGGGGCTGTGAGATGTAAAGGGGTCCAGTCATGCAGGGTGCTGTGTAATTTTAAAGGGGTCCAGTGATGCAGGGTGCTGTGTAATTTTAAAGGGGTCCAGTGATGCAGGGGGCTGTGTAATGTAAAGGGGTCCAGAGGTGCAGGGGGCTATGTGATGTAAAGGGGTCCAGTGGTGCAGGGGGCTGTGTAATGTAAAATGGTCCAGAGGTGAAGGGGGCTGTGAGATGTAAAGGGGTCCAGTGATACAGGGGGCTGTGTAATGTAAAGGGGTCCAGTGATGCAGGGTGCTGTGTAATGTAAAGGGGTCCAGTGATGCAGGGGGCTGTGTAATGTAAAGGGGTCCAGTGATTCAGGGTGCTGTGTAATGTAAAGGGGTCCAGAGGTGCAGGGTGCTGTGTAATGTAAAGTGGTCCAGTGATGCAGGGTGCTGTGTAATGTAAAGGGGTCCAGTGATGCAGAGGGCTGTGCAATGAAAAGGGGTCCAGTGATGCAGGGGGCTGTGTAATGTAAAGGGGTCCAGTGATGCAGGGGGCTGTGTAATGTAAAGGGGTCCAGTGATGCAGGGGGCTGTGTAATGTAAAGGGGTGCAGTGATGCAGGGGGCTGTGTAATGTAAAGGGGTTCTGTGATGCAGGGTGCTGTGTAATGTAAAGGGATCCAGAGGTGCAGTTGTGGAGAGGGGTACACAGTAGTAACAAAAAGATATTGAAGGATGCAGAGGTATGCAGGGGGCACAGTGGGGTGTTTTTACATTTTAACGTGGGGGGTGCCAGATATTGGATCCGCCCCGGGTGCCAAATGCTCTAGGTACGCCCCTGGCCTATAGGCTCCTGAGATGTGAATTCCGGTTCTGGAGAAAGAGAGGTGGGGGGAGGAGACAAAGAAAAATGGAGAGAAAGAAGAAGGGATAGAACGAACAAGAAAGATGGATAGGGAGAGAGAAAAGGGGAAGAAAGGAGAACAGAGAGCAAACAGTAGGGTAAAAAATATTTGAAAAATGTTATTGGGGGGGTGGGGGGGGGGGGGTGAGACCATATTTTACCGCACCAGGTGACACCAACCCTAGTGAAGCCACTGCCACACGGTCAAGACAAAACCTCCTCGTTCTCAAACGCGGTGACATACAACACATACAATGGCAGGGGAAGTTTGATTCCACTGGCACAACCCTTGGGGCTGCTTTTGCTAATCTCATGTTACTGCGTGTTAAGTAAAAGTTTGGTAAGAGACGAAAATTGGAAATTGAGACTCTGTTCCCTTTTTTCCTCGTCGAGTTCCTCGACAGTTTCCTCGATGAAAAACGTACACATGACCGGTTTCGTCGGCAAAAAAGCTCTCCGATCAAGTTTCTTGATGGATTCTATCGAGGATAACGGTCGTGTGTACGAGGCCTTATTCTTAGTCCTTAGGAGCTTCTCAGTCCCCTCTGACAAAATGCATTGTGGGGGATGGTGTTCTTAGTGTGATGAAAAGTATTGGCTTTCTGTCACACAGAGTTTTTCTTGCCAAGTGACATTTTGGACCCATAAGACCAGACTTTTTTTCCCACACATGTTTGATGTGTCTCCCAAACACTTTTTTTTACAAAATCCAAGAAGATTTGACTGTATTTTGCTTTTTTATAACAATGGATTTCGCTACGCTGTACCCAAACAATTTGTTTTATCATTTTGTTCCCACAAATAGAGCTTTCTTTTGGTGGTATTTTATCACCTTTGTGATTTTTATTTTTTGCGCAACAACTAAAAAAAGACAGAAAATTTGGAAAAAAAATAAAGTTTTTATTTTTTTCTGTTATTTTTTTTGTAAATAAGTAAATTTTCTTTTTTAATTACGGGCACCGATGAGGTGGCACTGATGGGCAATGATGAGGTGGCACTGATGGGCACTGATAGGCGACACTGATGGACACTGATAGGCGGCACTGATGGACACTGATAGGCGGCGCTGGTATGCGGCACTGATGGGCACTCATAGGCGGCACTGATGGGCACTCATAGGCAGCACTGATGGGCACTCATAGGCAGCACTGATGGGCACATATGGGTGGCACTAATGGGTACATATGGGTGTCATAATTGGTCAGAGTTATGCCTGGGTGCTCCAGAACACCTAAAGGTGCTCCCTGCATGTTGGATCTCTGTATGTGGCCATGCTGTGCAGACAGACATTGTGGGCGTTGCTGGTGCCGCACAGGCAGATGGAACTTGGAAGGGGGAAATAGAGCAGAAGAATCACGGCGTTCTGACGTTCTCCTGCTTGGCTCCTCCCCTCAAGGTTGACATGATCACGCTGAGTCCTCCGCAGGCGCCAGATCCGATTCTGATGAGAAGGAAAGTGTAATGGCCGCAACACGCCAGCCCGTCGCTTCTTTTACTGACATGACATGGCAATCCCTCCCTGCATAATTTATAAAGTGCGATGGCGGCCGCGGCTGTGGCGATGGCGGTCATGGCTGCGGCCCGCCGCTGTTTTGTATTAGGCTTACAGGAGATAAAAGCAGCCCCAGGGCACTGAAATGCAGACGGCCTACCGGGAATTTTCCCGGGATCCCGGTAGGCCAGTCCGGCCCTGCATACCCCATATACCCTGCAAGAGAACTGGATTTTTAACAGGGGGGAAATAAAATCCTCTGCACCAGACAACATATGAATGTCAACTATTCCTACTATTATTATTTTTTTTCTATTATAAAAGGCGGAGACTTGCGTAATACATGCAAAGAGCAGGATAGACATAAAGAACAGGGGGCCAGATTCACAAAAGAGATACGACGGCGTATCTCCTGATACGCCGTCGTATCTCTGTTTCTAACTATGCGACTGATTCATAGAATCAGTTACGCATAGATAGGCAGAAGATCCGACAGGTGTAATGGACTTACACTGTCGGATCTTATGATGCAGTACCGCGGCCGCCGCTGGGGGGAGTTTGCGTCGTAAACCAGCATCGGGTATGCAAATTAGGAGTTACGGCGATCCACAAAGCTTTTTCCCGTCGTTACAACGTCCCGAGTGTGAGATTTCCGTCGCAAAGATAGGGCACCTTTAACATGGTGTAAAAGTACTCCACCATGTTAAAGTATGCCTGTCTTTCCCACATCGCTTTTGATTTTTTTTTAAATCTTTTATTTTTCCCGGCGTAAATCTTTTTTCACGTCGCGATTCACAAAACTTTGGCGCAACGTAATTTCGCGCAAAGCACGTCGGGAAATTTGCGACGGGAGCATGCGCAGTACGTCCGGCGCGGGAGCGCGCCTAATTTAAATGGTACCCGCCCCATTTGAATTGGACCGCCTTGCGCCGGACCTGTTTACGATACACCGCCGCAAATTTCCAGGTAAGTGCTTTGTGGATCGGGCACTAAATCGGAAAAATTGCGGTGGTGTAACGTAAACCGGTTACGTAAACTTGTGCCCGCTGTACGTGAATCTGGCCCAGGGTGCCCATCTACATCCTGATGCATATCCGGCACAATAAACATCTTTTAGGGACAGATTTAAATTATGATTCTGTGAAAGGAGAGCCATTCACATGTGACAAAAAAAAGAAAAAAACTGAAAAAAGGAATTCTTTGCGAATAGTGGAAATTGCTGAATCAGCTCTATTGGGCAATAGGAATATCCTAAAAGGCATTAAATGATAACTGCCTATCTTTGTTTTGCTAATCTAATTCTGCAAACACCAGCAAGTTAACAACTTATCTCAACTAACCAGACTGAACTGAGTAGAAAAGCAGTTCTAATGTGTTTTATATGCAGAACAGGTTGATTCCATAGCAGTAGCGAAATTACATGACATGTTGAATGCAATTTGTGACCCAATAGCTGCATATGAACACTGCTTCTAAAATCCTTTTCAGAACTATTAACCAAAGCAAGAATTATATGCAAAGTCATTATGTCTAAAGCTTCTACTAACAGTTTTGGTGAAAGAGTGTGAAAACAACCACTTTGATACATGTCATATGAAGGCCAAAAAAGTTCTGCAGAGTCCTCAAAAGAGAAGCAACCAGTGGTATAGATAATGCAGGTTGTTTCAGCAAAGGAATGGAATATTATATGGGATATAACTGCAAGCAAAAAAATGATTTTAAGGACATTGTAGGCCATTGCTTACTGCTGAGGTAACCGTTGTCCTGAAACACTGGAAACATAGCATAACAAAGCATCTGTTATTAAATGTTTGGCTACCCTGAAAATTTCTTACGTTAACCTAATTTAATTTAATGAAGACCAGGAAGAACCATATATCTAAAGTCTTGCACACACGATCGGACATCAAACAAACTTTCCCTTGGATTTTTGTCTGAAGGGAGTTGTCCGGTCACACCCATAGCATACACACGCTCAGACTTTTTCGACAACAAACACGAACAGAGTGACGTTTCAACGTACTGACGAGAGTTTAAAAGAGGAAGTTCAATTCTCCGGCATCACCCTTTGGGCTCCTTCTGCTAATCGAGAGTTAGTAGAGGTTTCGTCTGTGTGCATTCGCGATTTTCAGTTTCGTGCAATTTTGTTCGTTTCTGAACGTCCGTTCGTCAAGCAGAAATGTTGCGCAATGGGGTTGTGCTAACTTGACCCACAAAAAAATATAGAAATATGTTTGATTCATATAACCAAAATACACTAATCCAAAGTAAAGATATTTGTTTTGACTCCGTCAGTATCACCAGCAAAGCAGCTTTTAGTATTATTACAATATAAAGAAGAAGAGAATGTGCGCTGCTTTTCTTGATTTCAGAACTTGCCGCGTCACGAATGTGCACTTTCAAATACGAACGCTAGTTTTACCAGACAGAACGCTTCCGGCTGGTCTTTGCTTCTGAGCATGCGCGTTTGTACTTTGTACAAAAGTCTGATTGCTTGCTGTACACACGGTCGAACTAGGCACCATCGGACTCTTGTTGACGTAAAGTTTGTCCGTTTGCAGACCAAACTTTTTGTCCGATGAAACCCGAAAAAGTTTGTCCGATGGAGCATACACACGATCGGACTAATTTGAAAACTTGCTGTTTTTGAAGTTTGTTGGCAAAAAGTCAGACCGTGTGTACGGGCCTTTAGACAATTAATTGCATAAAAACGCTATTCTAACATTCATCAATAAGAGGCTCTGGCGGCTGAACTGCTTGCTCCAAAGTGCCACAGCCACAACAACAGGGAAGAGCCCAAGTCAACAATATTATTAGGGATACCATGAAAATACAATATTCTGGTCAAAACGCTGAAAATTATTTGTCAGACCGGAAATTACCACATTCAATATATTCTGTTGCATCTGTAGACAACTAGAACATGCTCATCTAAAACAAATTCCACCTGCCACATAGAGCTAACATTTTAAGTTGAAATTAATTTGCGCCAAAACCAGTAGATACTTTTACCTTCTAACAAAACCAACATACCAATAAGGGAATTTAAGGCCTTAGATGAGAAGCACCCAGCCCACTAGTAAAATTCTGCTCATAGGCATAATGCCTGATACAAACACTAAATAGCCCAAGGACAACTGAATCACATAAACAGTATACTAATTTCTGATAAGATTCTGGTTCTGAAAGGATACCGTGTCCTTTTTGTAGGAGTCTAAAAATCCATCCTGGCAAACTCTATATCAGGGATGCCCAAACTTTTGAAGAGCGAGGGCCACTTAAGAGAATTGGTAACTGGTCGTGGGCCACAATGAGTGGAGTGGCGGATGACAAGTCTGTGTCCACTGCATATGGAGAGCAGACATGGACACAGCCCACTCTACTCTATAGGCCCTTCGATCCGATCCACCCAGGCAGAAGGGGATGGATCCCCTTCTGTTTTTTTTAGCGGATCAGATTGGAGGTAGGCGGTGCTCTGCGGATCAGTTTGAAAGCAGCCTAGTAACCACTGCAGAACAGATATACCCATATTTGGTTTCCCTCCGCCTGTGACAGGAGCCAGTGCTATACATCAAGCATTGTCTTATGTGGCTCTTCTCCACAGCCGCTTGCTTTCTCTTCTGCCGGCTTCATTCACAACACTGATGCTCTGGTATGACGGATCAGCGATCCGTGATCTGGGCTTGCAAACCAGCCATCCTAGAGCAGGAGGTTGCGGGCCACATCAGAGGGCTTTGCGGGCCACATGTGGCCCCGGGCCATTGGTTGGGCACCCCTGCTCTATAACGACACCAGGAAATAATTGTGGAGCAAGGCAGAACTCTGATTCAGCAGCCAAAGGGACATGATACCATCAAACTGGAAGACCAGGGGGATCACTTTCCCCATGCTCACTGGACTATATGATACCATCAAACTGGAAGACCAGGGGTATCACTTCCCCCATGCTCACTGGACACTGGCTTTGAGAACAAACTTCCTACCAGGCAACAGCGTTTTGCAAAGCAGATTTCTGCAGCACCGTAGCAGAAAGGGCATCTGATCAAATGATCTAATCATAAAAACAGCCACTGTAGATTTAGGTATATCAATGAGAATAGGCTATCACCAATTAGATGAATAAAGAACATGAACCCTTAGGAACTAGCAGCTAAAGGTGATAACCTAAATAAACACATGGATCCTCACTTCATAAATTTATTTTGAAAATTTTAAAACACTATCATATCTATGTGTCATGTTCTGCGACACATTGGGGGTTATTTACTAAAGGCAAATCCACTTTGCACTACAAGTGCGCTTGAAAGGGCAGTCGCTGTAAATCTGAGGGGAAGATCTGAAATGAGGGGGAGCACTGCTGATTTTATCATCCAATTATATGCAAGCTAAAATGCTGTTTTTTATTTCCCTTGCATGTCCCCCTCAGATCTACAGCAATTGCACTTCCAAGTGCACTTTCAAGTGCACTTGTAGTGCAAAGTGGAGTTTCCTTTAGTAAATAACCCTCATTGTGTACTGTATGTGTAAGTGGGAAAATATATGTAAAAACACAACATTAGGCAACTCATTCACAGATTTAAAACTTACTCCCTAAACCTAATTCCTGTGAAGAAAGTAACAAAAACCCTCAGAAAAGGCTGACTATCAGCTGTGTGGCACACATATAACCACACCACATCTCCTTTTTTTTAACTCTTTATTTATAAGTTTCTTTAACAAAACACAAAACAAAATAAAAAATAAGAACAACTGCTCATGACAATATTCCACGCATCACATATTTCCTTATTAACATATGTTATAAGAATACAAATACTTAACAGTAGCTAACAAAAATATAAAGGTAACCAATTAACAAAATTCTATCATTTTCCAAGTTAGCAGGTCTCGCCTACCCTGCATTGGGAATTTGGGATACCACACAATCTCCCCCAACAACCCTGACATGCTGTATACTGCATAGGAGCACTAGCCATCCTGGCACAGTACTGTACCTGCAATAACTGCAGCAAATGAAAACACAATGAAGACATTACACAGGTCAGAAGTGTGATAAGTGAACTATAAATAAAAGCACTAGAGAGCTGAGAGAGAAAGCTGACTCACGCTTGCAGGAACAGTGGGTGTCTGAGTAGGGCCTCCTTATCTTGCGTATTCTTTCACAGGTAGCTTCTGTCTTGTCAGCCTGTGCACTGACACTTCCAGTCAGCGGTCCTTTTCTTCTGGTCCCTGTAATGTCCCAGTGGTGATGTGATGCTGCTCCTATGGTCTTGCCTCTGGTCCAGGTCTGTCTACAGGTGGATGAAACTTCCATGGCTGGCCTCAGGTAACCCATTACCATCAGTATTTAGAGTATACCTGGCACTTCAGGAATGAGAGGCACAATACAGGCCAAGGGCCCACAGATGTAAGTGAAGATACAGCTGTCACCAGTGAAAACTGAGGGGGGAAAGTAAAAAGTAAAAAAAAATGACTGAGGCAAGACTTTCTACACGGGAATTAGTCCTTTGAAGTAGTTCATGAAGTAGAATATCCAAATCGGGGCTGAGAGCAGGTCAAAAGATCCAGAAGGAAGGCTGAGGAGAATCCAGAGTTGAGTTCAGCTGACAGACCTGAGGTAAATGCCGACTCCGCCCAGTGACAGGAGAGGATATAAGTAAAAGGTTACACTCATTTGCTAGATGTTTCCCGCCAAAGAATTTGTCACTAATTCAGTGCTCTGCAGCTGAGATAAATCTTCCTAGCAACATAGCAACAACAGGCAGCTTGTCACCTGAAACAAAAAACAGAAAGAACCAGCAAAGCAGCCATAGAGAGACATGTACTTATCAATTATCATAGCCCTCTATTAAGAGTAAAATGTATTTATTAAACAAATGGGTGTTAGGGGTGACATTCCCATGGGGCCACTTCTCTATTTTATTCTTTCGTGGCCCTGACAGGGGTATAAAGCGGAGGTCCACACAAAAAGTGAACCTCCGCTTTTTGGAACCCTCCCCCTTCCGGTGTCACATTTGGCACCTTTCAGGGGGGAGGGGGTGCAGATACTTGTCTAATACAGGTATTTGCACCCACTTCCGGGCATAGACTCCCGTAGGAGTTACGCCCCTTCGTGTCACCCCCTGCTGTCTTCTGGGAAACACATGGGTCCCAGGAGACAGTGGGGACCAGTGAGGAAGCGCCGCACTACTCCCGCATGCTCAGTAGGGAACCGGGAAGTGATGCCGCAATGCTTCACTTCCTGATTCCCTCAGGATGGTGGCGTGGGCAGCCAAGATGAGCGATTGCCCTCTATACAGCCAGCCTAAAAACAACCACCCTGTATACACCCACCCTGTATATAGCCAGCCTAAAAGCACCCACACTGTATACACCCAGCCTGCATATACCCAGCCTGAAAACACCCACCTTGTATACACCCAGTAGGAATACAGCCACTCTGTATACACCCACCCTGCATATACCTAGCCTGAAAACACCCAGCCTGCATATACCCACCCTGTATATTCCCACCATGCATACACCCACCCTGCACACATCTACCCTGCATACACCCACCCTGTATACACCCAGGCTGCATATACCCAGCCTGCATACACCCAGCCTGAAAACACCCACCCTGCATACACCCACCTTGTATATACCCAGCCTAAAAACACCCAGCCTGCATACACCCACCCTACATACACCCACCCTGTATACACCCACCCTGTATACACCCAGGCTGAAAACACCCAGCCTGCATATACCCACCCTGTATATACCCACCCTGCACATAGCCAGCCTAAAAACACCCACCCTGCATACACCCACCCTGTATACGCCTACCCTGTATACACCAAACCTGCATACACCCACCCTGTATTCACCCAGCCTGCATATATCCAGCCTGAAAACACCCACCTTGTATACACCCAGTAGGAATACACCCACTCTGTATACACCCACCCTGCATATAGCTAGCCTGAAAATACCCAGCCTGCATATACCCACCCGGTATATACCCACCCTGCATACACCCACCCTGCAAATACCCACCCTTCACACACCCACCCTGCAAATACCCACCCTGCACACACCCACCCTGCATACACCCACCCTAAAAACACCCACCTTGTATACACCCAGCCTGTGTACACCCAGGCTAAAAACACCCACCCTGCATACACCCACCCTGTATATACCCAACCTAAAAACACCCAGCCTGTATACACCCAGCCTGCGTAAACCCACCCTGTATATACCCACCCTGCATACTGCCAGCCTAAAAACAGCCACCCTGTATACACCCACCCTGCATACACCCAGCCTGCGTACACCCACCCTGTATACACTAAGCCTGTGTACACCCAGCCTGCATACACCCACCCTGTATACACCCAGTCTGTGTACACCCAGCCTGCGTACACCCACCCTGCATACAGCCAGCCTAAAAACACCCACCGTGCATACACCCACCCTGTATACATCCAGCCTGCGTACACCCAGCCTGCATACACCCAGCCTGTATACACCCAGCCTGAAAACACCCACCCTGTAAACACCCACCCTGCATACACCCACCCTGTATACACCCAGCTTGCATACACCCACCCTGTATACACCCAGCCTTAAAACACCCACCCTGCATACACCAACCCTGTATAAACCCATCCTGCATACACCCACCCTGTATACACACAGCCTACATACACCCACTCTGTATACACCCACCTGTATTCACCCAGGCTGCATATACCCAGCCTGAAAACACCCATTTTGTATACACCCAGCCTGAATACACCTACTCTGTATACACCCACCCTGCATATACCTAGCCTCAAAACACCCAGCCTGCATATACCCACCCTGTATATACCCACCCTGCATACACCCACCCGGCATACACCCACCCTGCATACACCCACCCTGAAAACATCCAGCCTGCATATACCCAGCCTGAAAACACCCACCCTGCATACACCCACGCTGTATATACCCAGCCTAAAAACACCCAGCCTGCATACACTAGCCCTGCATTGGTCACCGGTGCATATACCTCTCTATACATATCACCATTCCCTGTGTTACCATACTCTGTGTGCCCTCATCATACCCTTCACACATCCATTACACCTGCTCAATAGTGTTGAGCGGAATACGCCATATTCGATTTCGCGATATATCACGAATATATAGACGAATATTCGTAAAATATTCGCTAAAATCGAATATTCGTGATATTTTATAAAAAAATTTTTTTTTTTCGAAATTTCGCTAATGCGAATGCGAAATTGATTGCGAAATTTTGACAACTGTGGTAGGAGAACTCTGATTGGCTCTGATGCAAAAGAAGGGCGGAGAAAGTATTCACGAATATTCGGAAATCGAATATTGGTGATATTTTATCGAAATTTCGCGAATGCGAAATTGATGGCGAGATTTTGACAACTGTGGTAGGAGAACTCTGATTGGCTCTGATGCAAAAGAAGGGCGGAGAAAGTATTCGCGAATATTCAGAAATCGAATATTCGCGATTGCGAATATTCGGCAACATAAAAGGATCGCCTCAGCTTAGCTACTCGGCCCAGGGTCTCTAATCATACCAGCAATGCTTTTAGACGTCGATAGGATGTGATCTGTTTTAAAAATAAATTATAAAAAATACGTATATTCGGAATAGCGAATTATTCTGTTTTAAATGTAAGAGCACACCTATTTAATAAACTGTTCACTTCACCTACTACACCATTGGAGGCTTGTTTTTCTCTTCTCCCCCTGTGTGAGTCCAATTAGGTACTATTATATGAGGCTGCAATACATCTATGGGTCTGGAGTAAGCCTGTGAGTTATTGGTGGAGGTTTGGAACCAGTTTTGGAGAGCTCTGCTTTTGTCCTTGACATAGGTGTGCGCAGCCTATTGCATTAGGGTGTGCACCCCAAAGCTCAAACACACACTACCGATCGCTCACTGTGTTCATTCAGAAAGGGAAGGGGTCAGTAAATTACATTCATCCTAAAACATCCTTTAGCATCAGCCCCCGGGAGAGGAGGGAAACCAGCAGCAGTGCGGGTGGAAGGGTTCTTAGGGCAGTAGGGGGAATCTATGCTATACAGAGTGATTAGGGTGTGCCTGGGCACACCTGGCACACCCTGTGCGCACACCTATGGTCCTTGATGCTTATTATACCTTTCATGAGGTACTATTTGAGGAGATTATATGAGGCTGCAGTACATCTACGGGTCTGGAGTAAGCCTGTGAGTTATTGGTGGAGGTTTGGAACCAGTTTTGGAGAGCTCTGCTATTGTCCTTAATACCCATTATACCTTTCATGAGGTGAGAGTTCTGTGAGACTGAATACTCTGAGGATCCAGTTATTCACTTTAATTGAGATCTGTGGACTTTTATTTTCACACCCACTTGCACTACTTATATATATATATATGTTTTTTTTCTCTACAGCAGTTTATCTGCCTACCACGTATTGACTTTATTTGTGCACTGTCACTTTGTGCACTGGCACGCTATTTATATTATATGGACTTTGTTTATGTACCAACACATTGTCACTATTAATATTATCTGATTATTTATTTAATCAATTTTTCACTTCTGACATATACCCTGTAGAGTGTGTTTTAGATTTTGCGCGAGAATCCATCATTTATATATTCCAGTTTGTATGCATTGTAACCACCACTAGTTTTTGCTGAAATTTCACTATTGTTTTATTTATCTTTGTGACATTTAATACTCGAAGTAGCACGAAGGACACTACTTATTCACTTGGTATTTAATCACTACTAGGTCTTTTCATTTTTTTTGCTTTAACCACTTGACGACCGCACTATAGACAAAATACGTCTACAGCGCGGTCGAGTTATTCTGGGAGGATGTCTATGGACGTCCTCCCAGAATCTTGCTCCCGCGCGCCCCCTGGGTCTGGAATGCCACGTACACACAATCATTTTTCAGCATGTCGAAAAAACGTTGTTTTTCAGCATGTCGAAAAAACGACGTTTTCCCAACTTCATCATTACATCATTAAAACGATGTTGCCTACACACCATCGCTTTTAAAAAATGATCTAGCAAAGCGCGGTGATGTACAACATGTACGACCGCACTATAAAGGGGAAGTTCCATTCGCCTTTGGGCTGCTTTAGCTGATTCCGTGTTAGTAAAAGACGATTTGCGTTTTTTTGTCTGTTACAGCATGATGAATGTGCTTACTCCATTATGAACAGTAGTTTTACCAGAACGAGCCCTCCCGTCTCATAACTTGCTTCTGAGCATGGGCGTTTTTTTTACGTTGTTTTAGCCCACACATGATAATTTTTTTACAACCCGAAAAACGACATTGTTTAAAACAACGTTAACTGCTTGCCGACCAGCCGCCGCAGTTAACTGCGGCGGTAGGTCGGCTTCCCTGCGCGAGAGCCCGTAGCTATACGTCGGCTCTCGCGCAGGCCACTAGAAATGCTAATCTTCTGTTCATACATTGTATGAACAGAAGATCAGTCATTTCCCCCCGCTCGCCCCTGACTCCCGTGCGCGTGCCCGGGCACGATCGCTGCCGGGCACACGCAATCGCTTGTTACAGAGCGGGGATGGGGAGCTACACAGCTCCCAGTCCTGTCAGGGAGAGAAATGCTGATCTTCTGTTCATACAATGTATGAACAGAAGATCAGTTGTTTCCCCATGTCAGTCCACCCCCCCTAGAGTTAGAACACACCCAGGGAACATACTTAAAGCGGAGTTCCACCCAAACATGGAACTTCCGCTTAATCCACTCCTCGCCCCCTTATATGCCACATTTGGCATGTAATTTTTTTTGGGGGGGAGTGGGGGCTTCAGGAGGAGTGGGACTTCCTGTCCCACTTCCTCCTTCCGCCGAGGGGCTGCAAAGGCGAATAATCTAATCGCCTTTTGGCAGCCCCTCCCTGTAGGCGATCGCCTGGGACACGTAACAGGTCCCAGGCAATTGCCTGTCCAATCAGATGGCGCAGCGCCGCTGTCAAGCCGAAAGCTGTCACGGCCGGGTGCCCACACTTAGAATGAAGACGCCGGCCGGAGAGGGGGGGAAAGGAGCGGAGCCCTGGCCGCCGCGTAGCTAGAACATAGAGCAGGTGAGTGTATGTTTATTAAAAGCCCGCAGCTACACTTTTTGTAGCTGCTGACTTTTAATAAACATTAAAAATTAGTGAAAGACCCCTTTAACCCCTTCCCCGCCCCCTAATGTTAACCCCTTCACTGCCAGTGGCATTTTTATAGTAATCCAATGCATTTTTATAGCACTGATCGCTATAAAAATGCCAATGGTCCCAAAAATGTGTCAAAAGTGTCCGAAGTGTCCGCCATTATGTCGCAGTACTGAAAAAGAAATGCTGATTGTCGCCATTACTAGTAAAAAAAAATATTAATAAAAATGCCATAAAAATACCCCCTATTTTGTAAACGCTATAACTTTTGCGCAAACCAATCCATAAACGCTTATTGCGATTTTTTTTAACGAAAAATGTGTAGAAGAATACGTATCGGCCTAAACTGAGGAAAAAAAAAGTTTTTTTTATATATTTTTGGGGGATATTTATTATAGCAAAAAGAAAAAAATATTCATTTTTTTCAAAATTGTCGCTCTATTTTTGTTTATAGCGCAAAAACTAAAAACCGCAGAGGTTAACAAATACCACCAAAAGAAATCTCTATTTGTGGGGAAAAAAGGATGCCAATTTTGTTTGGGAGCCAGGTCGCACGACGGCGCAATTGTCAGTTAAAACGACGCAGTGCCGAATCGCAAAAAGTGCTCTGGTCTTTGACCAGCAATATGGTCCGGGGGTTAAGTGGTTAAATACTCTGCAATACCCCCTGTGCAATACTCTGCAATACCCCCTGTGCAATACTCCGCAATACCCCGCAATATACGTCCCCCCCTTCTGCCACCCTCCGGTGCTTCTACCGACTCACCACTACGATCAAAGCCAGGATCATTTTTTTTTTTTTTTTTATTTCAGGCTTCCCAGCCTAGAGATGAGATGTGGGGTCTTATTGACCCCACATCTCACTGTAAAGAGAACCTGTCATGCCATATTCGTATTACAAGGGATGTTTACATTCCTTATAATAGGAATAAAAGTGATCAAAAAATGTATTTTTGGGGAAAAAAGTGTCAAACTAAAATAAATAAAGTAAAATGAACATTCATTTTTTTTTTTTTCTTAAAGCGCCCCTGTCCCCTGTAGCTCGCATGCAGAAGTGAACGTATATGAAAACAGTGTTCAAGCTACACATGTGAGGTATCGCTGCGAATGTTAGAGCGAGAGCAATAATTTTGTCCCTAGACCTCCTCCGTAACTAAAAACATGTAACTAGTAAAAATATTTAAAGCGTCGCCTAT
The DNA here is from genome assembly GCF_905171775.1 of Rana temporaria. Classification (NCBI taxonomy): domain Eukaryota; kingdom Metazoa; phylum Chordata; class Amphibia; order Anura; family Ranidae; genus Rana; species Rana temporaria. Next base: position 106,706,971 of record NC_053490.1, on the reverse strand, counting down.
GGGGATTTTTAAGTAGCGAAGTTTGGCGCCATTCCACGAGCATTTGCAATTTTGAAGGGTGACATCTTTTTACTCAGCGTAACTTCATCTTTCACATTATGCAAAAAAATTGGGCTAACTTTTCTTGGTTTTTTTTTTTTTACGCACAAAACAGTTTTTTTTAAAAACGTGTTCGAAAAAATTGCTGCGCAAATACCGTGCGAGATAAAAAGTTGTAATGACCACCATTGTATTTTCTAGGGTCTTTGCTAAAAAAGCATATATAATGTTTTGGGGTTCTATGTAATTTTCTAGCAAATAAATTATGATTTTTACATGTAGGAGAGAAATGTCAGAATTGGCCTGGGTGCTCCAGAACGCCTGATGGTGCTCCCTCCATGTTGGGCCTCTCTATGTGGCCACGCTGTGTAAAAGTCTCACACATGTAGTATTGTAATACTCGGGAGTAATAGCAGAATGTGTTTTGGGGTGTATTTTGTGCTATGCATATTCTGTGTGTGAGAATTAACCTGCTAATATGACAATTTTGTGAAAAAAAAACTCACCATGCCTCTTTCTAAATACCTTGGCATGTTTTCTTTCCAAAAATAGGTCATTTATGGGGGTATTTATAATTTTCTGGCATGTTAGGGTCTCAAGAAATAAGATAGACCATCAGTACTTCAGGTCTGATCAATTTTCAGATATTGGCACCATAGCTTGTGGACGCCATAACTTTTCACAAAGACCAAATAATATGCACCAATTTGTACTTATTTTTACCAAAGATATGTAGCAGTATAAATTTTGGCCAAAATTTATGAAGAAAAATTACAAATTGTCTTAATATTATAACAGAAACGGGAAAAATTCCTTTTTCTTACAGAATTTTCAGTCTTTTTTCCTTTATAGCGCAAAAAATAAAAAACCCAACGGTGAATAAATACCACCAAAAGAAAGCTCTATTTGTGTGAAAAAAAGACAAAAATTTCATATGGGTACAATGTTGTATGAGTAATTGTCATTCAAATTGTGAGAGCACTGAAAGCTGAAAATGTATCAATTGATCTGGTTAGGAAGGGGGTTTAGGTGCCCAGAGGTCAAGAGGTTAAAAATAAAAAAAACACCCAACATTTTGAAAAAAATCTATAGTTTTTCTTAGTTTCTATCATTTTTTTTTGTAAATAAGTAATTTTTCTCTTTCACTGATGAGGCGGCACTGATTAGGTGGCACTGATGTGGAGGTACTAATATGCCGCACTGATAGGTGGCACAGATAGGTGGCACTGATGGGTGGCCCCGACGGGCAGCACTGATGAGCAGGCACTGAAAGGCAGCACTGATTGGTGTCTCTGATGGGGAAATTGGTGTCTCTGATGGCATCACCTGCTGGGCACTGTTGGGGCTGCACTGATGATCATTGCCCTTTTACCTGTACGGGTCTCCCCTGCGAGGAGCTGCCACTGATCGGCTCTCCTCACACTCTGCCAGTGTGAGTCAAGGACAGCCAATAAACGACACTTCTGCATTTAAACGTGATTGGACACAGAGGATCACATGGGTAATGAATGGTGAGCTGATTCGTGGTTCAATGGACCACTTGACTGGACTTGTTCTTCATCCATATACTTCCATTTTCTGTCTGTTTATATTTCTCTGTCTGCAGGAGACAGGTAGCTATCTATCTATCTATCTATCTATCTATCTATCTATCTATCTATCTATCTATCTATCTGTCTGTCTGTCTGTCTGTCTGTCTGTCTGTCTGTCTGTCTATCTATCTATCTATCTATGTATCCACTTTTAGAAGATACTCTCTCAGCCCTAAAATCCTGACCTTGGATATTCTGGAGTCCTTCCCCGTTGGCCTTCCCAAGAAAACAACTATACCCCAACAACCTGCAAAACAGGTCTTGTCTTTAAGGATATGTGCAAACAAATTAAGGACTATTAATGTTGGCCATTAACGATAATTGCATAATTCCTGCATGATATAAAATATGCAGACACCAACTGCTGACACCAGATGCCAAAAACCATGTATAAAGAAAAAGTAATGGTGGAATTACTTGCACCAACTGGCAGCACCTGCACAGGCAGAAGACTACAATACAAACCACAGCTGACTCTTCAATATACTTTTTCCAACTGTCATCTAATCACACCCCAAGCCCTACAGTTGTAACCTTTGCCAAAGCAATACATACTATTACCGGCCAATACTTTAACGATGCTGCTATGAGAGAGAATAAATGTACCAGTATTTGGCACATAGCAGAACACAGTTGAGAAAGTTTATAGATACTAATGAACAGGTTGTACAGAAATAAAAAATCATTGGCAATTTTTTACAAGAAAAGTAAATGTAATTTGTTCTTGTAAAAACGATGCGTTTTTTGCAGCAGTACTAACGGTAATATACTAATGGACGCTACTCCAACAATCTGATTCAGAATATAATCCAAATGAAATCTATGTTTTTTTTCCCATAAAGCCTTTATTAACTTTCAGATTATTAATTGATATTTGCCAACATTTGAAATGAAACGTTTTACTTAAACAGTCTTAATGCAATCACCTAACACTTTGGTGGATGGTAAGGACAAATGAAAGACCCCAGAACGTTATAGCAGTGGAAGCTAATTAAATTTATTGCGCTGGTATCTGGTCTGGGCCAGAATCTCTAAATTTCTACCTAGCTACCACCTGATTGGTTTCAGGGTTGTGACGAACTGGGTACCCAGGCCAGGGCCAGATTAAGAACATCATGGGCCTGGTGCTGAGGATTTTTATGGGGCCTTTTATAAATAATAAATAAATGCGTGGGAATGACATCAACGCAGCCCGGCCAAGGCAAGTGACCAAAGGCACAGAACCCAGAAGGAAGACCGGGTGAAGATGGAAGCGCCCGGGCCCCGCTGGATTCATCACAACGCAGCACTGAAGGGCTCAGTCTGAAAATTTAAGTGTACCCTAATGTGCTAATATGCTGTGTATACTTGTACGTTGTGGCATAACCTACCCCAGGGCCTCTAAAAAGTAGTAATGTCAGGACAGTTTACTACCGCTTTAATATCACAGGATCCCAGGAGCCTCTCATGGGGCCCCCTACTGACCCGGTGGGCAGTGACCCTTGGGCAGTGCCTAAGTGCATAGTTGCCAACATTTAAAAAATATTTAAAAAATATTTTCAGGGACATTTTTTTGTGCTATATTTAGAGTAGCTGAGATGCCCTATGTTCCTCTATACATCACAGTAGTAATCACACAATTAAATGAGTACTAATAATGGGGCAGAACAAATATGAGAACTGAGATTTCCTTTAGTTGAACTATCAAAAGTGTGTCCATTCTAGAGCTGGTAACATTGAGGGTATTCAGTATAATTTTAAAGAACTGTTTTTGAGGGTAAGCGACATAGGGGAGGAGTATAGACGGTATATAAGTGGCAAGTATGTACAGGAGGGGAGTGCACAGGGTACGGCAAAAGGCACTATGTACAGGAGAGGAGTGTGAAGGGTATGACAGTGGGCAGTCTGTACAGGAGAGGAGTGTGGAGGGGATGACAGTGAGCAGTATGTACAGAAGAGAAGTGTGGAGGGTACAACAGTGGGCAGTATGTACAGGAGAGAAGTGTATGACAGCAGGCACTATGTACAGGAGAGGAGTGTGAAGGGTATGACAGTGGGCAGTGTGTACAGGAGGAGTGTGGGGGTATGACAGAGGGTAGTATGTAACAGAGAGAAGTGTGGAGGGTATGATGAGGCAGTATGCACAGGAGAGGAGTGTGGAGGGTATGACAGTGGGCAGTATGTACAGGAGAGGAATGTGGACGGTATGATAGTGGGCACTATGTATAGGAGAGGAGTGTGGAGGGTATGACAGTGAACAGTGTGTACAGGAGTGGAGTGTGGAGGGTATGACAGTGGGCACTATGTATAGGAGAGGAGTGTGGAGGGTATGACAGTGAGCAGTATGTACAGGAGAGGAGTGTGGAGGGTGCAACAGTTGGCATTATGTACAGAAGAGAAGTGTAAGACAGCAGGCACTATGTACAGTAAAGGAGATGAGTGTGAAGGGTATGACAGTGGGCGCTCTGTATAGGAGAGGAGTGTGGAGGGTATGACAGTGGGCACTATGTACAGGAGAGGAGTGTGGAGAGTATGACAGTGAGCACTAGGTACAGGAGTGGAAGGATGTTTAGGGACTGCGTAGTGGTTAAGCGGGTCATACATGGATTGAAATTACGCCAATTATGCAGAGACCAGCCATAGTCGATCTATGTATGGGCTAGCTGCTTTTACACAAGTCAATCTATTAATCAACTTGAGTACAACCAGCCTGTTAGGTTTTTCCCAAAACAATCAGTGCTGCCAGCTATAGTTAGCAACACTGATCATTGTACGCACTGGCAGAACACAATAACACTGCAGGAGTGATTCCCCCATCCACAGGTCAGCAGGTGTGGGGACAGGCTGGGGAGAGATACTAGTCAGTGGCTGGGTAGGCACTGGCTGGTTTCAGAGCCAGATACACACAGGTTACATATGCCACGATCGTTAGAGCGAGAACAATAATTCTAGTACTAGACCCCCTCTGTAACTCTAAACATGTAACCTAAAAAAAATGTAAAGCATCGCTTAGGATACCAAAAAAAATTGTGCTAACTTTAGTGTTTTTTTTTAATGAATGAAACAGTTTATTTCCCCAAATAAACACGTATTTTGCGCAAATACCGTGCTAGAGCTGCACAATTAATCGTTAAAAAATCGTGATTTCGATTCAACCCCCCTGATGATCTCCAATGCAGAGTTTGCTGATTCTTTCATATAACAAGTGGAAAGACTTTCAGCTGACAAAAGAAAATATCTGGGCAGTCTGCCACGTTTTTAACAGGAAACATTGTAACTAACACTTCCTTCTTAGATCAAAGAGATAAACTTTTGTGTGTAAAGAACAAATCCCCCAAGTTTGTAACAACATGAAACATTGTAACCAACTATCTTCTTAGATCAAACTTCTGTGTGTAAATGCAGGAAATTTAACCACTTAAAGTCCAGCACTTGTTTCTTAAGTTAAAAAGCAAAATTTTTTGCTAGAAAATTACTTGGAACCGCCAAACATCATACATATTTTAGCAGAGACTCTAGGGAAAAAAATGGCTATTGCTGCAATATTTTATGTCACACTGCATTTGCCCATTTCAATGAATAATAAAAACCATAAAAACTAAACAGTAAAGTTAGCCCATTTTTTTGTTTTGTTTGTTTTAATGTGAAAGATGATGTTATGCCGCAAGAATCGTGATCTATCTTCTAAGCAAAAAAATTGCAATTCTCATTTTAGCCAGAATCTTGCAGCTCTATACCGTGCAACATTAAAAGTTGCAAAGACCACCATAGAGTAATTTTCTAGCAAAAAACAAATGATGATTTTTACATGTAGTAGAGAAGTGTCAGAATTGGCCTGGGTGGTAAGGGGTTTAATTACCATGAGTAATATACAAATAATTATTATAAGCACTGTGATCCTATCAGTCTGCTGCAGTGTGTCAGCTTGTATCTATATTGGCCGCTCTGAATGTAGCTTCCGACAGGCTGTGCAAGCAGGCCGTATCTCCAGAACCATAAATGATAGCCGTCCCATATTTTGACCAGTTGTGGGGTAGGTCTTCAACTGCCTACCCCCCAAATGTGGTGTTGCTGTGGCCTTCGGTCGTCGAGCTACAATTCCCGAAGTCGATCTTTTTTTTTTTTTTTTTGGGCAAATGGGCCTGGAGCTGCAGCTCCATCAGCCCCTATGTTAATCTGGCCCTGACCCAGGCACATATATGGCGGATTTGCCCAATAGTGCAGCATTTTTGCTCCGAAATGTTTTGTAATATCTCTACCCTAGTTCATGTCACTATAGCAATGAACCCAACATTTGCATTGCTTACCATTGTTCAGTCAACTTTACAAGAACTCAACTGACAGCTTCCAAACAAACTATTTCTAGGTCCTGGAAGAACCCAACCCTACCCTATGAATATTAGAGATGAAAAATCGCATTACGCAGGCAACAATCCACAGTAAAATTGAGGCAACCTTGCTGGATATCATTCCTGAACACCTAAAGGTCTGGCAACCCTGGGGTCCACTAGTCTCCTGGATGCTACTCCTTCCCGGTGTGTACAGTGACCTATTTCCCCCTCCTTTTCTCTTCATTCTCTATCCTTGCATTGTTTTTTCTTATATCTTCCTTTCTTTTTCCTATAGGTACATGGAGCAAGTTTCTTTCCTGCAACAAGGAAACCAGGATTTCCCCATCAACACAAAGAAGGGGAAGCCATTCCTTTTTTTTTTAAAGGTACATTTTTTTTATTTATTTTTTAGTACAAAACATACAATAGACAACAAACACATATATGGAGCGAACATCGCCCATTACATTATATTACAAAACTCTGGTAGCTGGTAAACATTCAGCATATGTATAGAAACACACAAAAATAGGGAAAATAAAATAAAATAAATTATCAATTTGCTCACTCAGGTCTACTCAATGGGCAGGGGTATCAGTCAAATTTCAAGGAGCAGGTGGTATGGTACTCTCAGAGTTAACCCAGGAGCCCCAAACCTTCAAGAATTTTTTTGGACACCCTCTGGCCTCATATGTTAACTTATACAGTGGTATAGCATGGTTGATGGTAGTAAACCAAAAGGCTATGGTAGGTGAGGATTGAGACTTCCAGTGGAAGGTTATCGATTTCTTAGCATAAAACAATACTATCCACAGGAAGGTTTGTGTATTCTTAGATATACTCCCGTCGTCGATATAGCCCAGTAAACACCAGGGAAGCCGTTCCTGCCCGGAGAAGATAGTAATTATTGCTAGAGGCCAACTGCTAGTGATAATCGTATGTAAAATGTGGTATGCTGGTTGTATTCAAATTGAACAATCGGTCAAATTAGGTAAATTCAGCCTGCCCATACATGCTCTGAATCTCAGTCAGTTTCTGCTAAATTGGCCGAGATACAAACCTTAGAGTATGCTACTTGGTTTTTGTGTGCTTTTTCTGCACCTCAGATTATATGGATTGACCGTTATTAGGGTGCTTGCAGCTCAAAGTCAAATACAGCTACTGTATATGTTCGCAGGGCCTGTGGCCCAAGTATTTTTATTTTCCTGTTGGTTGTTATCACTCCACTTTCTGTAATGTTATACTAATCACTGTACTTGAAGTGGGTGCAAATCCCACTCATACTTGTACCAACCATGACAGTGATGTTGTTCCTTCCTTTTTCTCAATAAAAATATTGAACAAGAAGAACAAATAAAACAAAAAAAAAAGAAGAAAGAAGGAAAGTCTTGTGATAACCCTTTGTTATTCCCCTTTGGGCATTTCTGGCTGCATTCAGAAAGAATCAAAATATAAAATGGCATAAAATAAAGTCCATAAGTGAAGTGGCAGTAAATACTGCTAAAGAGAAGAATAAATGTCCACCAATCCCAGAGAAGAGTGAGTAACTGCACAAAGAAACATCAATCTGGTCTCCCAGAACTCTCACCTCACTAATGAATAAAGACAGCAGTACGGTATTAGATGTCTCCACCTGCATAAACCATTCCACACACCACCTTCCCTGGTATCTCTCCATCCAGATAGCAAAAGCTTTAGCCCGTCTCCTTTATTAATACCTGTATGATCTTCGTGTCAGGGAACAAGAAGAACAAAAAGAGAGGGCCTCCAATGGTGTAGTACTTTAATACTCAGGGGAATGTTTATTGCGGTGTGAATACGCTTACATCAAACAAATAAAAGAAGTGCATATAAAAGTAAACAGTGGCGTCCTCTGCGCCATTTCATGTCACTCCGGGTGTACGTCTGTCCACGGCCAATCCCTACGCATTACGACACAGTCACGTGTCTTCATCTGGGGATGTTTACTTTTATATGCACTCGTTTTATTTGTTTGATGTAAGCGTATTCACACCGCAATAAACTTTCCCCTGAGTTTTAAAGTACTACACCATTGGAGGCCCTCTCTTTTTATTCTTCTTGTTCCCTGACACGAAGATCATACAGGTATTAATAAAGGAGACGGGCTAAAGCTTTTGCTATGCGGACGGAGAGATACCAGGGAAGGTGGTGTGTGGAATGGTTTATGCAGGTGGAGACATCTAATACCGTACTGTTGTCTTTATTCATTAGTGAGGTGAGAGTTCTGGGAGACCAGATTGATGTTTCTTGGTGCAGTTACTCACTCCTCTCTGGGATTGGTGGACATTTATTCTTCTCTTTAGCAGTATTTACTGCCACTTCACTTATGGACTTTATTTTATGTCATTTTATATTTTGATTCTTTCTGAATGCAGCCAGAAATGTCCAAAGGTGAATAACAAAGTGTTATCACAAGATTTTCCTTCTTTCTTCTTTTTTTTTTATTTGTTCTTCTTGTTCAATAATTTTATTGAGAAAAAGGAAGGAACAACATCACTGTCATGGTTGGTACAAGTATGAGTGGGATTTGCACCCACTTCAAGTACAGTGATTAGTATAACATTACAGAAAGTGGAGTGATAACAACCAACAGGAAAATAAAAATACTTGGGCCACAGGCCCTGCGAACATATACAGTAGCTGTATTTGACTTTGAGCTGCAAGCACCCTAATAACGGTCAATCCATATAATCTGAGGTGCAGAAAAAGCACACAAAAAACCGAGTAGCATACTCTAAGGTTTGTATCTCGGCCAATTTAGCAGGAACTGACTGAGATTCAAAGCATGTATGGGCAGGCTGAATGTACCTAATTTGACTGATTGTTCAATTTGAATACAACCAGCCTACCACATTTTACATACGATTATCACTAGCAGTTGGCCTCTAGCAATAATTACTATGTTCTAAGACTCATTGGAGTTCAGGAAGCATGACAACATCTCTCCATTCCCTTGTTTGGTGGTCTGTACAATGGAAAAAAGGTATTTTCCCTTTCACAGTGTCATTAACTTTGATATGCAAGCTTTATCTACAACTTCCCATGAGCATTGTAGGGATGGGTAGTCAGTTAGAAGGTCTGCAGTTTGACCTTGGTGTGGCCAATACCTGACAGGCAGTGGGGGTTAGACCAGTGGCAATGCTGATAACCTTGCTCACGCCTTAAATACTCACTTATGGTCCTAATGGCTACAGTGATTGCAAAGGGTGACAATTCAGCAGTAATTTAAATTGTAGAAGGAATAGCTTTGTCACTCTATTTGAAAGCAGTATTCAAGAAATGGTTCTAATGGCAGGATCAACATGTATCTACTATATGTTAAATGGGCACATTTAATGAACAGTGCAGGTTTCATGGATAGGAAAGTATAGCTAATATACACTGTATTGTAAAATATATTAGGACGCCTGCCTTTACATGCACATGGACTTTAATGCCATCTCAGTCTAATATTGAGTTGGCCCACCCTTTGCAGCTATAACAACTTCAACTCTTCAGTCAAGGCTTTCCACAAGGTTTAGGAGTGTGTCTATAGAAATGTTTGACCATTCTTCTAGAAGTGCATTTGTGAGGTCAGGCACAGATGTTGGACGAGAAGGCCTGGCTCGCAAACTCCGTTCTAATTCATCCCAATGGTGTTCTATTGGGTTGAGGTCAGGATCCTGTGCAGGTCAGTCACATTCCTCCACCCCAAAACTCGCTCATTCATGTCTGTATGGACCTTGTTTCGTGCACTGTTCCAAATCATTTGGTGGAGAGGGGATTATGGTGTGGGGTTGTTTTTCATAGGTTGTTCTTAGTCCCTTAGTTCCAGTGAAGGACATTTTTAAGGTGTCAGTATACCGCGACATTTTGGACAATTTCATGCTCCGAACCTTGTGGGAACAGTTTAGGGATGGCCTTCTCCAGTTTCGGCTGGTGCGCAAAATCTTTGGGGGGCCGCAAACAAACAAAAAAAACATCAATTGCAGCCTCACTGTGCCAATCAAACACAGCTACTGTGCCCATCAGGGCCACCCTAGGCGAAACCTAATTTTGCCGCCCCCATTGGCTCCACATCTGACTCCACCCCCTTTGCCCTAACCATGTGACAGGAGGCAGTGCTATACAGGAAGCATCGGCTTCCTCTAAAGCTGGCTCCAGTGCTGCAATGCGCCTCTAATTACACCACCGGTCGGAGGGAGCAGCTGCCTGGGACTGAGTTAGTTACATTAAATGCTGCAGCCTGCAGACGCAGAGGGAAACAAGTGTCTGGGTGCCCCTAGGCAGCAGTGCGCCCTAGGCGGCTGCCTAGTTTGCCTAGTGGTAGCACCGGCTCTGGTGCCCATCAATTGTTGCCAGTGTGCCATCTAACGCAGCCACTGTGCCCATCAATTGTCGCCACTGTGCCATCAAACGCAGCCACTGTGCCCATCAATTGTCACCACTGTGCCATCAAACGCAGCCACTGTGCCCATCAATTGCCGCCAGTTTGCCCCCTCAAATGCAGCCAGTTTGCCCCCTCAAATGCAGCCATATTGCCGCCTCAAATACAGCCACTTTGCCCCCTCAAATACAGCCACTTTGCTCCCTTAAATACAGCCAGTTTGCCGCCTTACATACAGCCAGTTTGCCCCCTCAAATGCTGCCAGATTGCCCCTTAAATGCTGCCAGATTACCCCCTCAAATGCCGCCAGTTTGCCCCCTCAAATGCCGCCAGTTTGCCCCCTCAAATGCCGCCAGTTTGCCCCCTCAAATACCTCCAGTTTTCCCCCTTAAAGGCAGCCAGTTTGCCCTCCCCCACCCGGCACTTACCTTTCTCAGGTCAGCCGTCCTCCTCCATGCTCCCTCGACGTCATCTCTGCTCGTCTGTCAGTTCAGCCAATCAGGTGACCGGTAACCAGACCGGTGGACATATGCATCATGACATGTTTGTTCTAACCAGTTAAATGCAACATACATATTAGACCTCATGATAAGTAGCCTGGTAACCCATTTGTTGCTATGCTACTGCATAATAAAGATCTCTTGGTGGGTATATACATTATGGAGTGCTTCTTCTTACCAACTGGATGCAACATGTAAATTAGACACAATTCTAAATAGACTGGTAAATTTAGAGTGTCCATTTTATAATGATGACCCAATATCTATGTATTCAAAGCCTTGGGTGGCATAGATTTTAGGTACACATCATAGTACACCACTGAGTTCAGCTGAGTTTAGCTCTCACATACTGTATGTATCTCTCAGAGGAGCGTCTTTTATTTCCTAATAGTGAATCCATGGCAACCATTGCAGTTCCTTCTGCAGATTCTGTCTAGACGATATACTTTAATGAATGATTTCCAGTAAACAGCATGGCACTTCGCTAGAGAATTAGAAATATTATGAAGCATGTACTGTTGAAACACACATAGAAATCAAACTATTGTACTTGATAGAAGCCATGTTACAAATCTGCTGGTTAGTTTTACATTTCAGGGGTTTAATATATTGTGGATTGAAGAGATAATGCATTATTATATGTTGCTCTGTGCTTTATACCTGATATATGTATGTTTGTTATAAACGGTTTTACATCTTTAAACTCAAATGTACAACCATTTAATACATGATGTGTATGAAAAGTTTTATTATAAAGCTGTACTTCAGTTTTCTGGATATCGTTTTCATTCTTCTGCAGACATCATGGCTTCTTCCTGTTGCCCTTTTGACAGTAGCAGGTTCCTCCTGGTCTAAGCAGCACTCATTTATTGATGTGTGAGTGCTGCTCAGACCAGGGGCTTAAGCTGCAAGATGATGTTGGGGGCAGATTTGTGACAGCTTGGGACCACAGGAAATGGGTTGGATGATGCTGGCCTTCACTATTTGCAAGAGTGACAGCAGCAGCGGCAGGGTGGAAGGTAAGGTAATGTAGGGACTTGCTGTCCTCTACTGTCTATATTTGTAAATAGCTGTGCTGCTTATCACAGTATTAATTATGTATATAACTTCTTGTCTCTGGGTTGTTGGGTTGAAAACCACAGAAGGAAGAAGTGAAGGGAGGGGGGTCTGAGACCACATGTAGATGAGCATATGAACAATATAAGAAAAGGTCTAAAGACACATACAGTTGCAAGAAAAAGTGTGTGAACCCTTTTGGAATGATATGGATTTCTGCACAAATTGGTCATAAAATGTGATCTGATCTTCATCTAAGTCAAGACAATAGACAATCACAGTCTGCTTAAACTAATAACACACAAAGAATTAAATGTTACCATGTTTTTATTGAACACACCATGTAAACATTCACAGTGCAGGTGGAAAATATATGTGAACCCCTAGACGAATGACATCTCCAAGAGATAATTGGAGTGGGGTGTCAGCCAACTGGAGTCCAATCAATGAGATGAGATTAGAGGTGTTGGTTACAGCTGCCCTACCCTATAAAAAGCACACACCAGTTCTGGGTTTGCTTTTCACAAGAAGCATTGCCTGATGTGAATGATGCCTCCCACAAAAGAGCTCTCAGATGACCAACGATTAGGAATTGTTGACTTGCATAAAGCTGGAAAGGGTTATAAAAGTATCTCCAAAAGCCTTGCTGTTCATCTTTTTTTACAGATTTTTTTTATATTTTTTGTGGGTAGGCGTACCCTTTTAATATGCTGGCCTTATAGGATTAATTTGCCATCTGTATTTGTTTGTTTTTATCACATGTAACATATGAGCAGATTTGTTAATGTTAATTAACACTTACAATTTAGAGGATATTCTCTCAATTTTTTTATCTTTATCTTTAGTAGTGCAGCTTTTGCCTATTACCCTATGTGGAGTGTCATAATTACATGACGGCTGGGAATCTATGCGTCGCCTTTGATGGCAATATAGCTTGGATCGTCCAGTTCCTATTCTATGATGATCGTTAGGGGGTCTATTTAAGTGAGGGAATATGATATTCTGCCAAATTTTCTATCTTTAGTAGTGCAGATTTTGCCTATTACCCTATGTGGAGTGTCATTATTACCTGACGGCTAGGAATCAATGCGCCGCCTTTGACGGCAATATAGCGTGGATCGCCCAGTTCCTATAATGACCGTTATGGGGTCTATTTAAGTAAATGATGTGGCTCTGTTCCTGCTGATGAAGTCAGCCTACGGACGTAATGCATGCGGGGGACAAGCCACATACTGACGTCACCCGTGGCCATCTTTTTACCTTTTAACCTAAACGCTCGATGCATGCACTTGTCTCAAGTGCTTTATTTTTAAGTTGTTTACTATATTTGAGCAAATCTAACTGAATTTAACAGATTCTTATTTATTTTATTGCATACTGTGGGAGATCATCTTTTCCATCGACTGTAAAGGGACCATCTCTGCTGACCACTGACTGTTAGCTGGATTGTTTCCCATATAGGAAGGTGTGTGCAGAACTGTGGGTCAGGAATATGAGGTGAGAGGTAGTGATGTCACGAACCAAAAATTTTGCGTTTGCGAATGGCGAACGCGAACTTGCGCAAATGTTCGCGAACGGGCGAACCGGGCGAACCACCATAAACTTCAATGGGCAGGCGAATTTTAAAACCCACAGGGACTTATTCTGGCCACAATAGTGATGGAAAAGTTGTTTCAAGGGGACTAACACCTGGACTGTGGCATGCCGAAGGGGGATCCATGGCGAAACTCCCATGGAAAATTACGTAGTTGTCGCAGAGTCCGTTTTTAATCCATAAAGGGTATAAATCACCTAACATTAATAAATTGTTTGGAATAACGTGCTTTAAAACATCAGGTATGATGTTGTATCGATCAGGTAGTGTAAGGCTTAGGGTTAGGGTTACAGATAGGGTTAGGGTTACAGACAGGGTTAGGGTTAGGGTAACAGATAGGGTTAGGGTTAGGGTTACAGACAGGGTTAGGGTTACAGATAGGGTTAGGGTTACAGTCTGTAACCCTAACCCTAACCCTGTCTGTAACCCTAACCCTAACCCTATCTGTAACCCTAACCCTATCTGTAACCCTAACCCTATCTGTAACCATCACCCTATCTGTAACCCTAACCCTATCTGTAACCCTAACCCTAACCCTATCTGTAACCCTAACCCTATCTGTAACCATCACCCTATCTGTAACCCTTACCCTATCTGTAACCCTAACCCTATCTGTAACCCTAACCCTGTCTGTAATAGGGTTAGGGTTCACAGTGACAGACCAAACTCTGGCAGACCAAATTCCCTGTTTAACGCACCGCAAACACCTGCAAACAGTCCATTTGCACAACCGCAAACTCCCCATTTACACAAGGTTGGATACCAAGCTAGCCATGTCCCGTTCCTTGTCCTCACTGACGTCAATGAACGTTTTGGAGATTGCAGGCGATGGGGTTTTTTCAAAGCCTATGGTCGTGCTGAGGTAGTTCAGTGACAGCTAAGTGACCCAGAAAACAATGGCCCAGATTCAAGAAGCAATTGCGTCTGCGTAACCATAGTTATGCAGCGCAATTGCTTACTTGCGCCGGCGTTTCGAATGCTCCTGATTCAGGAACCTTGTTACGCCGACGGCAGCCTAAGATATGACTAGCATAAGGCTCTTATGCCAGTCATATCGTAGGCTGCATTCTTACGTTGGCCGCTAGGGGGCGTTCCCGTTGTGGTCAGCGTATAGTATGCAAATTGCATACTAACGCCGTTTCACAACCCTACGCGAGCCCTGCGTACGCAGTTTACGTCATTTGCGTACGTCGGTTTTTGTGTAAGGCTGCCCCTGCTATTAGCAGGGGCAGCCAATGCTACGTATACCCGTTGTTCCCGCGTTGCGTTTTTGAAAAATTACGTTGTTTGCGTAAGTGAATCGTGAATGGCGCTGGACGCCATTCACGTTCACTTTGAAGCAAATGACGTCCTTGCGACGTCATTTATCACAATACATGTCGGGAAAGTTTCCCGACGGAGCATGCACACTACGCTCGGCACGGGAACGCGCCTAATTTAAATGATCCAAGCCCCCTACATTTAAATTACGTGCCCTTACGCCGGGCAGTTTTCCGGAGCGCACACGCAATTTACGAAGCTACTGCTCCGTGAATCAAGCGTAGCGCAGGAAATTTACGGAGGCGCAGTGTTAAAACGGTACACTGCGCCTCCGTAAGAAAGGGGCAAGTCGTACCTGAATCTGGGCCAATGATTCTGCAGTGTGGGCCCATTGTTGGCCTAGTAGGCTTTAATGATCACCTTAGATGATCACAAAGAAAATTAATGTTTTTTCTATGCAAAATTATCCAGCCGATCACTTTTGGTCTGTTCACAATGAAGCAACGACCTTATCATCTGGGGTGTGCCAATATTGCCATTGCCAACACACTCATAGAGGTGGTCGCTTCATTGTGATACGCAAGCCCCTTCACCACAACAAGGTAACGATCACGAAGGGGAATTGACACATGTATGTGCCTTTTTTTTGTGTTTTGTTTTTGCAGCCACAGTGCAGCACCAGAGGCCAGAAAAATTAGGCATGTACACATGCCTGAAAAAGTAGATATTGTTGCAGCTGCTGCTGTAGCAGCGGCCAGAAAAATTGATGTTTTCCAGGCAGAAAGTGCACTAAAACATTGCGGCTTGAACCCTATTTGGTGGCGGATAAGTCACGCAAGTCATCCGGCATGCAGAGATAAAATACAGCAGCGTGTGGACCATGTGTAGCCCAAGGAAGCTCATCTCATCAGGCCTTTAGTCAAATGTATCGCCCACTGTCAGTCCCTTCGGGATCCATGCCTCATTCATCTTAATAAAGGTGAGGCAATCAAGACTTTTTTGACCTAGGTGACTTCTCTTCTCAGTACCAATACCTCCTGCTGCACTGAAGGTCCTTTCTGAAAGGACACATGAAGCGGGGCAGGCCAGAAGTTCTATCGCAAATTGGGATAGCTCAGGCCACAAGTCAAGCCTGCACACCCAGTAGTCAAGGGGTTCATCGCTCCTCAGAGTGTCGATATCTGCAGTTAAGGCGAGGTAGTCTGCTACCTGTCGGTCGAGTCGTTCTCTGAGGGTGGACCCCGAAGGGCTGTGGCGACGCGTAGGACTAAAAAAGCTCTGCATGTCCTCCATCAACAACACATGGTAGGATGAGGATTACTTTCACCTCTTCCACTGTTGTGCTGTGACATCACCCTTCGTATGCTGTGTAAAGCATACTTTTTAATTTATTTTGGAACTGCTGCATCCTTTCCGACTTCCGGTAATTTGGTAACATTTCAGGCACTTTCTGCTTATACAGGGGGTCTAGTAGCGTGGCCACCCAGTACAGGTCATTCTCCTTCAGCCTTTTTATACGAGGGTCCCTCAACAGGCACGACAGCATGAAAGACCCCATTTGCACAGGGTTGGATGCCGAGCTACTCATGTCCCGTTCCTCGTCCTCACTGATCTCACTGAAGGTCTGTTCTTCCTCCCAGCCACGTACAACACCACGGGTACCAGATAGGTGACAACGAGCACCCTGGGATGGCTGCTGTGGTTGGTCTTCCTCCTCCTCAAAGTCACATTCCTCCTCTGACTCCTCTTCCTCACACTCCTCTTCCAGCGTTTCTGCAGGTCCAGCAAGTGATGCTGATAAGGCTGTTTCTGGTGGTGATGGTGACCACAACTCTTGCTCTTCCTCTCGCTCATCTACGGCCTGATCCAGCACTCTTCGCAGGGCACGTTCCAGGAAGAAAACAAATGGGATGATGTCGCTAATGCTGCCTTCAGTGCGACTGACTAGGTTTGTCACCTCCTCAAAAGGACGCATGAGCCTACAGGCATTGCGCATGAGCGTCCAGTAACGTGGCAAAAAAATTCCCAGCTGCGCAGAGGCTGTCCTAGCACCCCAGTCATACAAATACTCGTTGACGGCTTTTTCTTGTTGGAGCAGGCGGTCGAACATTAGAAGTGTTGAATTCCAACGTGTCGGGCTGTTGCAAATCAAGCGCCTTACTGGCATGTTGTTTCGCCGCTGGATATCTGAAAAGTGCGCCATGGCCGTGTAGGAACGCCTGAAATGGCCACACACATTCCTGGCCTGCTTGAGGACGTCCTGTAAGTCTGGGTACTTATGCACAAAGCGTTGTACAATCAGATTCATCACATGTGCCCTGTGTCAACTTGCCCAAATTCAATGCCGCCAACAAATTGCTTCCATTGTCACACACCACTTTGCCGATCTCCAGTTGGTGCAGAGTCAGCCACTGATCCACCTGTGTGTTCAGGGCGGACAGGAGTGCTGGTCCGGTGTGACTCTCTGCTTTCAGGCAAGTCAACCCCAAGACGGCGTGACACTGTCGTATCCATGATGTGGAATAGCCAC
Organism: Rana temporaria; assembly: GCF_905171775.1. Classification (NCBI taxonomy): domain Eukaryota; kingdom Metazoa; phylum Chordata; class Amphibia; order Anura; family Ranidae; genus Rana; species Rana temporaria. The sequence continues at coordinate 106,689,703 of NC_053490.1, read as the reverse complement.
TGGGGAGCTGGGGGGGTGCAGCTGATGTGGAGCAAGACGCAGCAGCAGAAGAGGACTCAGCCGAGGAGGTTATCGAAGAGGATGGAGTAGGAGGAGTAGAGGAGGTGGCAGCAGACCTGCCTGCAAGTCGTGGCGGTGTCACCAACTCCTCTGCAGAGCCACGCTTGGCAGCCATCAGCAGGTTTACCCAATGCGCAGTGTAGGTGATATACCTGCCCTGACCGTGCTTTGCAGACCAGGTATCAGTGGTCAGATGGACCCTTGCCCCAACACTAGGCATGTGCAATTTTTTAAGTTACGAATACGTTTTCCGTCATTTTTCGTTATTTTAGTTGATTCGCTAACATACGAATGAACGAATGGTTTAGCGCAATTAATAACGAATAACGATATTTTCAAAATAACGAATATGGAAAACAACGAAGATACGAAAGAAGAAAGAAACGAAAACATAGAAACAACGAAAATACCGAACCCAAAAAAAAAAATTATTACGAAAAACAAAATGAACGAAAATGCAAACTTACTAATATTCGAAGACCGAAAAGAAAACGAAATGCCGAACAAAGACTAAAAAACGAAAATCAAAACTAACGAAAAATAAATTACGGATCTTCGGAAAACTGAAATGAAAACAACGAAAATACAAAATAATGTAAATTAGCTTTCGTTAGTACTGAAATATTTCTGGACATTGACCAATAGCCACTGAGCGCTGTCCCTTTCCTCTGAAGAGGTTTGTTCCTTCCCCCAATGAGCTTCTTTCTCATTACCTCCTGGCTCATTGTGTCTTTTTCTGTGTTAGACTGCAGTGCATCTAATTTCTAGATTTGTATTTGTAATATCTGACATATTTTAGTTTTCTTCTACGTCAGACTTCATTCTAGACAGGGTGTGTGTGCTAACTAAGACAGTCAAGTCAATCACAGTAAAATCCGAATTACAAAATTACGACGAGTAGTGTGTCGAATAAACGTAAAATGTATTCTAACAGAATTACGAATGCAATAAAATCTACAAAAGTACGTTTTTACAATCAAAGGAAATTAGACATGAAAATACGAATGATCATAAAGCAACGAAAATATATTTCTTTACGAAAATACGAATGCGGCATGATGGAAAATATAATGTAAATACGAATAACAAAACAACGAAAATTAAACTAACGTAAAAACGAAGGAACGAATAAAATCATTTTAAAAATACGAACGCGGCAGAATACAAAATATAATGAAAATACGAATCTCGATTCAACGAAAAATAAACTAACAGAAAAAAAGGAAACGGAAAAAAGAGTGTTACGAAAATACTAAAGAGTACGAATACGATAACTAACGTCTTACGAAATTACGACTCGTTACGAATCACGATAAACGAACAGAAACGAAACAGAAATAAACGAAAATTTTTGCTGTGCACATGTCTACCCAACACTGTGTGCCAGGGATGCCATGACTTTCTTTTGCACAACAGAGTACAGGTTGGGGATTGCCTTTTGTGAAAATAAATTTCGGCCGGGTACCTTCCAGTGCGGTGTCCCAATAGCTACACATTTTTTGAAGGCCTCAGACTCCACCAGCTTGTATGGTAAAAGCTGGCGGGCTAAGAGTTCCGACAAGCCAGCTGTCAGATGCCGGGCAAGAGGGTGACTTTGTGACATTGGCTTCTAATGCTCAAACATGTACTTGACAGACACCTGACTGTGGGCAGATGAGCAGGAACTGCTCAAGGTGAGAGACGGAGTGGCGGATGGTTGAGAGGGGGCAAGGAGGACAACAGTGGTTGACGTGACTGAAGATGCTGCACCAGGAGGAGGATGGTGGCTTTGAGCTTGTGTGCTGCTTGTACTCGTCATCATGTGCTGATCCCATAGGCGTTTGTGATGTGCGATCATGTGCCTTCGCAAAGCAGTTGTACCTAGGTGTGTGTTGGATTTCCCACGACTCAGTTTCTTTTGGCACAGGTTGCAAATGGCATCACTGAGGCAGAGGCAGACACACAAAAAAAATGCTGCACTGCTGAGCTTTGCAATGATGGCATTCTGGTGGTGTGATTGGCGTGCTGTCTGGCTGACCCCGGGTGCCGATACATGCTGTCTGACTGTGCCACTAGCTCCTTGCGACGACCTCCCCCTGCTTCCAACTCGTCTCTTCCTCCTCTCTGTCTCCCCATCTGAACTCTCCCCCTATTCTTCCTCTCTTCGAGCGGGCACCCACATGACATCCCCGGACACATCGTCATCATCAACCGCTTCACTTGTATCTGACAACTCAGCAAAGGAAGCAGCAGCGGGTACATCATCATCACACCATACGTCCATGTGTGTAATGCTGCCTGACTGAGTCATATCCCTTTTATCTACAACCTCTGGCAATAATGGTTGCGCATCACTTATTTCTTCCAACTCATGTGTAAATAACTCCTCTGACAGATCAGGTGAAGCAGCTGTGATGCTAGTGTTGGTGGTGGCGGCATGCGGGCAAGTGGTAACTTGAGAGGTGCCCGAAGCTGAGCTGGAGGAGGACGGTGCGTCATGGTTCCGAGCGGAAGCTGTAGAAGATTGGGTGTCCTGTGTTAGCCAGTCAACTATGTCCTCAGAACTTTTCGAGTTCAGGGTACGTGGCCTCTGAACACTGGGCATTATTTTAGGGCCAAAGGGAATCACAGCACCACGACCACGACGGCCCCTGCGGGGTGGCCTGCCTCTGCCAGTCATTTTTTTTATTTGTTTAGTTGTACTATGCATGCAAGCTACTGTGACACCAGATATGAGTGGCACTGTGCACTGGCAGAAGTTGGCAGAGTAGACGCTGTAGGCCCCCTCACACGCCTGCAGACACTATTGCAGTCAAAATTGTGTTTTTTTTCAATTTAATCTACTATGCCACCAGATATATGAGTGGTGGCACTGGGCAAGTGGGCACAGTATACACTATGAGCCTGACACATGCTGGCAGCCAGGCAACTGACTACTATTCTATTGCAGTCAATTTATTTTTGTTTTTAAATGTTATCTACTGTGCCACCAAGATAGATGAGTGGTGGGTGTCACTGGGCACAGTGTACGCTGTACCCCTGACACACGCTGGAAGCCAGGCAACTGACTACTATTCTATTGCAGTCAAATATATATATATTTTTAAATGTTATGTACTGTGCCACCAAGATAGATGAGTGGTGGGTGGCACTGGGCACAGTGTACGCTGTACCCCTGACACACGCTGGCAGCCAGGCAACTGACTACTATTCTATTGCAGTAAAAAAAATTATTTTTTTAAATGTTATGTACTGTGCCACCAAGATAGATGAGTGGTGGGTGGCACTGGGCACAGTGTACGCTGTACCCATGACACACGCTGGCAGCCAGGCAACTGACTACTATTCTATTGCAGTAAAAAAAACATTTTTTTTTAAATGTTATGTACTGTGCCACTAAGATAGATGAGTGGTGGGTGGCACTGGGCACAGTGTACGCTGTACCCCTGACACCTATGCAGGACTTGGGAGCAGCAACGCCCCGTCAAGGCTCCAATTATGTTGCTGTCCATTCATACCACATTCACACGGTTCTGGGGATCACTTCTCCCTGGTCCTGGGGATCACTTCTCCCCAACGACCGAGGGTGACACCCCTTTTCCGGCAGGAATGTCACCCCCACATTCAAACACCAGTCACACTGTAGCCTGCTCTACTGACCGTGTGCTTGGGCTATAAAACATAAAAAACTCATAACCTGAGTAGATAAAAAAAATAAACATAAAAAACTCATAACCTGAGTATACCAAAAAAAATAAAAAATAAAATAATCAACGGCGCTGACGTGCCCCACGCCCGCCGTGGCCCCGGCTCCTCATAGGAGACTCATGGGGGGAGAAATCAGGAGGAGGAGCATCCCCTGGTCTCTCCAAGCCTGGCGGCCTGCCCTCCAACGCCAGGGCGATGCGGGTGAGGACAGCACTTGTGTCCACCTGCAGCAGCCTGGACTGCCTCCCCTCCACCTGGATGGCTGCAGTGTTGTCCCTGACAGCCTCTGTCAGGGCGTGGACCTCATCAACAAGGCCTGCTGTGGTGGCCTGCAGTTCCCCCAGGCAGGTGATCACAGCAGACGTATTTGCCCCAACGACCTGGACAGCTTCTGACATAGTGGGAAAGGAGGCCATGCTGACTGCCATGCATTCCACATGCATGGCAACCTCACCCAGATGGCGGGTCTGGTCCCTCCTGAGGCGTTCCGGACGAACCTCAGACATGTCCCTAGTCTTCCTGGACACCTTCCTGTGGCCAGAAGAGGCTTGGGGCTGTGGAGAAGGGGAGACCCTTGAGGTGGAAGCCCTGTTGGGGGAGGACCGGGAGATGCTACCCCTGATGGAGGGCTGACTGGTCCCAGCCAAAGGGGAAGACTCCTCCAAATGGAGCCTGACCTCATTCCCACTGGTCACCTCCTCCTCCTCAACCACCTCCTGAGGAGAGGTGTGGCCACTCCCTTCCACTGATGACTCCTGGCTTGCCAGGGGGTCTGACTCAGACTGATGTCCGGGGGATGGTTTGGACTGGCCAGATGGCCCTGCCCCCTCCTGCACATCTGTGGATGACACAAAACATTCACATGTTGGAGGATCCACACACTTGTCACATGTTCCCTTCCACCCCCACACATGCTACACACCAGATAGGAGATAAAACACACTTACCTGTCCTCAAGGCATCCTCAACGGAGTCAAAGCCCTCAACTACCTCCACTTGATGCCTGTGGAGGCACTGGGCAACCACCTGCTCCTCAGGAGTCAACATCAGGGTAGTTGCTGGTCCCCCTCCAGTGCCCCTGGCATGAGTCCTCATCTTGGCCAGCTTACCTTTCACCAGGCGACGCAAATCATTAATTTTTTTAAGAATGTCATTTGGGGTCCTGACTTTGTTACCCAAAGCATTCACATCTGCCGCAATCTGCAACAGGATCTCCTTCCTCCTGGCCTGGGTGGTGTTGGCACTCTCTGCACCATGGAGAAAGGTATCAAACTGGGCCATGGCCCTGATAATCACCGCCTTCTCCTTTGGGGAATAATTCAACTTCCTCCTCTTCTCAGCAGCTGGAGCAGACATGGCTCAAAAAAATACAGCAGCAAAGAAACCAGCAAAAGTACCTTGCTTCAGGGGGGGAAACAAGCGGATGTACTTTTGCACTGGAAGGGCGCATGTCTGGGCCTATTTATGCCCTGGGCGTATCTCACTGATTACGCCGGGCCTAGTTCTGAGCATGCGCAGAGAGGCGCTGAACATAGTCAGCGTCATGCCGCATGCACCGTTCGTTTGGCCCTTCATTTGCATGGGGTCACGGCTCATTTCAATGGAACACGCCCACTTCCTTCCTACTTTGAATTACGCCGGCTTATGCCTAGGAATTTACGTCGCGCCGGCGCAACGTTGGGCACAAATACTCTGAGGATACGGTACTCGCCTCTCTAAGTTGAGCCGGCGTAGCGGAAATGAGATGTACTACGCCGGCCTATATATGCGCCGATGTGCGTGGATCTGCCCCTATAACTTTTGCGCAAACCAATCAATATATCCTTATTGCGATTTTTTACCAAAAATATGTAGAAGAATACATATCGGCCTAAACTGAGAAATAGTTTGTTTTATATATATATTTTTTTTTGGGGGGATATTTATTATAGCAAAAAAATAAAAAAAATTTGCTTTTTTTCAAAACTGTCGCTCTTTTTTTGTTTATAGCGCAAAAAATAAAAACCGCAGAGGTGATCAAATACCACCAAAAGAAATCTCTATTTGTGGGGAAAAAGGACATTAATTTTGTTTGTGTGCAACGTTGCGCAATTGTCAGTTAAAGAGATGCAGTGCCGTATCGCAAAAAGTGCTCCGGTCAGGAAAGGGGTAAATCCTTCCGGGGCTGAAGTGGTTAAAGTGGATCTTCACTGCATCTGACCACCACAAACCAAAAACACTATTTAACACATTTTTAATATTCAAGGCAAGCTCCCCATCCATCCATGTCTCAGTGCTTTATTACATTGAGAAATCACTTTGAAAAACACCCCCTAGCATTTCTGGCCATGACCATCTTGAGTAAAGCCCCATACACACCATCAGTTTTCCTGATGGTTTTCTCTTCAGGTTTACCAAAACCATGTAGTACAAGGGCCTGCCTGATTGCATTCAAATTGAAACACTTAAGGTTTGACCTCATATTATATGGTTTTGGTAAACCTGAAGAGAAAACCATCAGGAAAACTGATAGTGTGTATGGGGCTTTAGGGTAAATGATTTATACAGCATTTATTTCTTGGAATCCATCTGCCCTTTTAATTTAGGGATGCATGCAGAGAAAACCCCTCCTCTCCTCCTGAAGACACCTGGGATGTATGACATCAATCGCCTAGGCAAGAAACCAGGAAGTACTGTAACTGAAGAAATGTAAAAAAAAAAAAAAGTTTTTAAACAGGTAAAAAAATAAAATTATATATATATATATATTTATTAAAAATAATCAATGTTAATTGGGAGAGTGAAAGTGATTGTAAACTATCACCTTGTAAAACAACCCGGTTAGTTTAAAACAGAAATGAAAGGCAACACATTTTTGTGTATATATATATATATAATAACATTATAAATACCTTTTTTTCCCTTTTTTTATAAGTGATCACATTCACTCTATTCTCAGCTGCATAAGAGCTGAGGGGAGGAGAAGCAACAGAACACTGGTCTTCCCAGTGATTGGCTGTGCTGGGGGGTGGGTCACTTGAAGTCACTTGAAGTTCCACTTTAACCACTTGCTTACAGGACACATATACCCCCTTCCTGCCCAGGTGAAATTTCAGCTTTCAGCACTGTCACGCTTTGAATGACAATTGCGCGGTCGTGCGATGTGGTTCCCAAACAAAATTGGCGTCCATTTTTTCCCACAAATAGAGCTTTCTTTTGGTGGTATTTGGATCACCTCTGCGGTTTTTATTTTTTGCGCTATAAACAAAAATAGAGCGACAATTTTGGAAAAAAAAACACAATTTTTTACTTTTTGCTATAATAAATATCCAATAAAAATAAAAAAATTAATTTCCCAGTTTAGTCCGATATGTATTCTTCTACATATTTTTGGTAAAAATAAAAATTGCAATAAGCGTATAGTGATTGGTTTGCGCAAACATTATAGCGTCTACAAAATAGGGGATAGAATTATGACATATTTTTTTAATTATTATTTATTTTTTTACTAGTAATGGCGGCGATCTGGGATTTTTGTCAGGACTGCGATATTGTGGCGGACACATCAAACACTTTTGACACATTTTTGGGACCATTCACATTTATACAGCGAACAATGATATAAATATGCACTGATTACTAAATAAATGTGACTGGCAGGGAAGGGGTTAACACTAGGGGGCGAGGAAGGGGTGACTGGGGGAGGTGACCGATGGTTGTCCCTATGAACAAGGGACACACCATCAGTCTCCTCTCCCTGACAGGACGTGGAGCTCTGTGTTTACACACAGAGCTCCACGTACCTGTCTCCGTGACCGCCGATCGCGGGTGCCTGGCGGACATCGCGGCGGCCAGACACGCGCATCAGCACCTGACTGACGCGGCGGGCGTGCTCGTGCGCCCCCCAGTGGCCTGGAGGCCATATATAGACGGCCTCCCGGCAATTTAGAGCCACAATGTGGCTGTAAAAACCCGCCGTGCGGGCGGGAAGTGGTTAAATTAACCCTGCCAGTTTAGGATTACTTACAAAAAAAGGATAAAGAAGATAATCTATATTTACTACTAACCAGTATTGCCTGTGGTCTCCCTGCAGCTGATCAATTCCTCATTACTGAATTGTCATGCCTTGTTCCATTTATCTTTGTGTAGACTCTTAGTTATTTTGGTAAAGTCTTTTCTCCCTCATGTCAGAACTGTACCCCTGCTGATTGGTGGGAAAATACTCAAGACAAACAGTTCTGACAGGGGAATTCCTTTCTGCCGAGCAATTGTCTTCTCCCAGCGGGGGGGGGGGAGGGGGATGTTGTGGCGGGCAAGGTCGGGCGGGCGGGGGAAGACAGTGATTATCGCTTGTCGCTATAGCAGCCACTTGCGATAATCGCAAGCAAATCTGTCAGACTGGTTGTACCCAAGTTGATTGATTTCAGCCTGCCCATTAAAATGGTTGTAAACTCTGTTACACCACTTTTATCTACAGGTATAATATATATCTATATTTTATCTATAGGTAATATATAAGACTTACCTGTAGGTACCATGACTATCTCCTAAACTTGCACAGGATCAGCATGTACCGACGTCATCGGCACATGCCAACATGAATAAACGGCCCGCTCCTGCCGTTTCGTCAGTTGACGTGCCATGACCGGCGGCTCCTGCGCTTATGGATGGGAGTGACGTCATAGCTGCTATGGCTAATCACAGAGATGCACCCCCCCGAACCCGGAAATAACTTGCCGGTCACAGCGTTGCAACAGCTTCGATCATAATGAGCTAGTATCTTGCAGGTTCTTTTTTTGAGTTTACAACCACTTTAATGGTTGGAATGAGATTAGAACCATCTATGGCCAGCCTTACTGAAACTGGTGCATACAAAATTTTGTGCATCTGTGCAGAGTAACCAATCAGCTTCCAGGTTTTATTGTCAAAGATTAACTAAACAAGCTGAAGTTAGTAGCTTATTGGCTAACATGCACAGCTGCCCCAGATTCGAGTGCTCCCGTTTTGGTAAATTCCCCCAACAGTGTGTCAGATCTCATACTGTAGATATATACAGATATAAGGCCCTTGGCACAGGAGGAAATGCACTTCTATTTTACAGGAGGAGTTCAAGATGAAAATCATTTTTTCCAGGGTACTGTCTAGGCACAATTAACAATTTTACAACTGTAGATGATCTCTATAAGATTGCACATTTTTCCTTATTGAATTCAAGTCCGCTTTATCAGCCCAGGATTTAAAATCCAGACCTGTTCTGCAGTCATAAGGGATATAGAGATACAGGGCCAGATTCTCGTAGATCGGCGTATCTTTGTGCGGGCGTAACGTATCCTATTTACGTTACACCTCCGCAACTTAGACGGGCAAGTGCAGTATTCTCAAAGCACTTGCTCCGTAAGTTGCAGCAGCGTAGTGTAAATAGGCCGGCGTAAGCCCGCCTAATTCAAATTTGGAAGATGTGGGCGTGTGTTATGTAAATGTTGTGTGACCCCACGTAAATGACGCTTTTTACGAACGGCGCATGCGCCGTCCGTAAAGACATATCCCAGTGTGCATTGCTCCAAAGTACGCTGCAAGGACATATTGGTTTTGACGTGAACATAAATGACGTCCAGCCCCATTCACGGACAACTTACGCAAACAACGTAAAATTTTCAAAATTCGATGCGGGAACGACGTCCATACTTAACATTGGTACGCCGCATGTACGCCTCATATAGCAGGGGTAACTTTACGCCGGGAAAAGCCTAACGTAAACGGCGTATCTGTACTGCGTCGGCCGGGCGTACGTTTGTGAATTCGCGTATCTAGCTGATTTACATATTTCTAGGCGTAAATCAGCGTACACGCCCCTAGCGGCCAGCGTAAATATGCAGTTAAGATCCGACGGCGTAAGAGACTTACGCCGCTCAGATCTAATAGAAATCTATGCGTAACTGATTCTAAGAATCAGGCGCATAGATACGACGGCTCAGACTCAGAGATATGACGTCGTATCTCCTTTGAGAATCTGGGCCACAGTTTTTACAAGTGATAATTCTTCTGGCTCTGTGATGACACTGATAAAGTATTTAATGCAAATGTATGGCACTATGGGCCAGATCCTCAAAAGGGATACGCCGGCGTAACTGCTGTTACGCCGTCGTATCCCTGTTTCTAACTATGGAACTGATCCACAGAATCAGTTTTCCATAGTTAGGCAGAAGATCCTTACACTGCCGGATCTTAGGATGCAGTACCGCATCCGCCGCTGGGGGCATTTTGTGTCGAAATGCCGCCTCGGGTATGCAAATTAGCACTTACGGAGATCCACGAAGCTTTTCAGCTTTGTTTTTTCTCTGTAAGTTTTAGTTTGCAAACGCAAAATTAGGGCTGCTTTTACAAAGTGTAAACTGTTTACACCATGTAAAAGCAGACCCTTCTGTCCAGCGACGCGATTTTTTTTTTGTTTTGAATTTTTTTTTTTTCGCCGTATCTTTTTTTTTTCCCGACGCAACTTTATTGACCCGTCGCGATCCACAAAGCTCGGCGTAACGTAATTTCGCGCTATGCACGTCGGGAAAATGACGTCACGAGCATGCGCAGTACGGCCGGCGCCCCCATGAAAAGAGAATCGCCCCCATGAAAAGAGGAACGCCTTGCGCCGGCGGAATTTAAGTTACACAGCCAAACATTTCTAGGTAAGTGCTTTGTGGATCGGGCACTTAGGTAGAAATTTTAAGGCAGTGTAACTTAAATGGGAAAATTTACGTTACGCCAGATCTTTGTGGATTACCCCCTATATCTGAATGGTTCAGCAAACGTTTTGATGTTCATAGCTCAGTTATTATTTTTCTCCACAGAAGCTTTTCAGCTATGTCTATATTCCTTTTAGCAGAAGATGTTTAATGTGGATAACATTACACTCTATACCACTCTAGACCTCAAACATTCTGCATATGTTTATATTCTAACATTCTCTGATTCACATATTGGGGTTGATTTATTAAAACAGAGACTGCTTACTTAGCAAGTTGATTGTTTACTTGAGAAAGTGTATGTTCAATTTACAAAGTGAATGTTTACTTAACCACTTCATTACTGGGCACTTAAACCCCCTTGCTGCCCAGACCTATTTTAAGCTTTTGCTGCCCAGACACATTTTGAATGACAATTGCGCGGTTATACAACACTTCACCCAAATTATATTCTTATCATTTTTTCCCCACAAATAAAGATTTCTTTGGTGGTATTTCATCACCTATGCATTTTTTTGCGCTATAAACAAAAAAGACAGATTTTTTTTAAAAACACACAATATTTTTTACTTTTTGTTATAATAATATCCCAATTTATTTTAAAAAAAACTATTTTTTTCCTCAGTTTATGCCGATACGTATTCTTCTACATATTTTTGGTAAAAGAAAAACGCAATAAGCGTTTATTGATTGGTTTGTGCAAAAGTTATAGTGCCTACAAAATAGGGGATACATTTATGATTTTTTTATATTTTTTTTTTTTTACTAGTAATGGCGGCAATCTGCGATTTTTGTCAGGCCTGCGATATTGCGGCGGACACATCGGACACTTTTGGCACTATTTTGGAACCATTCACATTTACACAGCGAACAGTGCTATAGTAATGCACTGATTACTGTATAAATGTGACTGGCAGGGAAGGGGTTAACACTAGGGGGCGAGGAAGGGGTTAAATGTATTCCCTGGGAGTGATTCTTACTGTTTGTGGAGGAGGACTGACTGGGGGAGGTGACCGATCTGTGTCCCTATGTACAAGGGACACAGCATCGGTCTCCTCTGTCCCTGACAGGATTGAATATACTATATTGTCCAAGGAAACAGGATGTTTGCTTGCACATGATTGGATGATTAAGGTGAACACACCTTCACCTTATTCACTAAGTTAACCACTTGAGACCCGTGCTGTAGACGAAAGACGTCCACAGCGCGGCTCTCAACTGCCGGGTGGACGACCCTGGACGTTCTTATATTTGCATTCCCTGCGCGCGCTGCTGGGGGCACGCGGCGGGGAAAAACTGTGCCAGGCGCATCGCTGAGCTGCCGATGCGCGTGCCTGGTGGCCGCAATGTCTGCCAGGTACCCGGGATCGGCAGTGACAGAGGGACGTAGAGCTCTGAATCGACAGTGACAGAGCAGGGACGTGGAGCTCTGGATCGGCAGTGTAAACACAGAGCTCCACGTCCCTGCTCTGTCACTGCCGATCGCGGGTACCTGGCGGACATCACGGCCGCCAGGCAAATGCAAATAATTGGACGTCCAGGGACGTCCACCCGGCAGTTGAGAGCCGTGCTGTGGACGTCTTTCGTCTACAGTGCGGGTCTCAAGTGGTTAAGGTGAATAAGGTGAAGGTGTGTTCACCCTAATCATCCAATCATGTGGAAGCAAACCTCCTGTTTCCTTGGACAAAATAGGATATTCAATGTTAACTGCTTGCCGACCATATAACTTAGATTTACGGCAGCAAGGGGGCCCTGCTGTGCTACATTACGTACCCAGTGCGTGATTTGCAACTTTCGGGTAGGGGGGCACGCGTGCACTCTGCCGGCAACCCGACTGTGCTGTAAATTTAAAACAGCATATGTTAATCAGCGGATGCGGGCCAATAGATCACTGTCGGCACCCACCGATCATCCAAAAACCACACAGGACAGGGCATGGCTATGTAAATTAGGCAGAGTCCTGTCCTGTTAGCAGGGAAGTAATGAATTTATTTCCCCCCCCCGCAAAGCAGGGAATGAAATCCATGACTTCCCTTAGTGAAAGCAGCACATATAGAGTACACAAACACTGGCTCGCCATAGATGTTTAACCCCTATCATGCCAGTGTCATTAATACAGTGACCGTGCATATTTTTAGCACTGTTCACTGTATTAGCGTCACTGGTTCAAACAATTTGTAAAAAGTGTCAGAATGTGCATCACAATATCGCAGTCCTGCTATAAGTCATTGATCGCCACCATTACTAGTCTAAACAAAAAAAACTTCAGTATATATACCATAGTTTGTAGACGCCTAAACTTTTGCGCAAACCAATCAACCAACCAATATATTCTTGGGATTTTTTTAACCAAAAACATGTAGCAGAATACATATTGACTTCAATTTATGAAGAAACTTGATTTTTTATTGTATATGTTTAATTGCAGAAAGAAAAAAATATAGGGCCAGATCCACATAGAAATAGATCGGCGCAGCGTATGTGAGATACGCTACGGCGCTGTAACTTACTTTTGGCTGCTTTGAATCCTCAAAGAATTTGCGCCGTAAGTTACGGCGGCGTAGTGTATCTCTGGCGGCGGAATTCAAATCGGCGATTAGGGGGTGGGTTTCATTTAAATGAAGCGCGTCCCCGTGCCGAATGAACTGCGCATGCGCCGTCCCAAAATTTCCCGGCGTGCATTACGCTAAATGACGTCGCTAGGACGTAATTTTTTTAAACTTATACGGGACTTACGTACATTCCGATTCACTGACGACTTACGCAAAAAAAGAAATTCAAATTTCGACACGGGAACGACGGCCATACTTAACATGGCAAGTCTAACTATACGCCGCAAAATACCAGCTTTAACTATACGCCGTAAAGGAATGCGCCGGCCGCTCGTACGTTCATGGATCGTCGGAAATAGCTAATTTGCATACCCGACGCGGAAAACGACGTGAACGCCACCCAGCGGACGCCGAAGTATTGCATCTTAGATCCGAAGGCGTACAAAGCCGTACGCCTGTCGGATCTAACCCAGATGCTGTCGTATATTGGTTTGAGGATTCAAACTAAAGATACGACGCGGGTAATTTGAAAGTACGCCGGCGTATCAGTAGATACGCCGGCGTACTCGCTCTGAGGATCTGGCCCATAGTTTTTTTCAAAATTGTTGGTCTTTTTTTGTTTATAGCGCAAAAGATAAAAATGTAAATGTGATGAAAATACCACCAAAAGAAAGCTCTATTTATGGGAAAAAAGGACATAAATGTTATTTATGTACAGCGTTGCATGACCAAGCAATTGTCATTTAAAATAATGTAGTACCGTATTGCAGAGGTCAAGTGGTTAACCAGTTGCCGATCGTCTAACTAAGATATACGTCGGTAGAATGGCACGGCTGCGCAAAGCAAGGTACCTGTACCTTGCTTTGAATTTGTCGCTGTGCGGCCCCACACACGCGTGCCGCATGCTCCATGCCCTTGGGACTCGCGGACTTGATGTCTGCCAGGTTCCCGCGATCGTGTCACAGAGCTGCAGAACAGGGAGATGCCTATGTAAACAAGGCATTTCCCTGTTCTGCCTAGGGACAGGACAGTGATCTACTGCTCCCTGTCATCGGGAACAGTGATCACTGTCATGTCACTTTTAGCCCATCCCCCCATAGTTAGAATCACTCCATAGGACACACCTAACCCCTTCATCGCCCCCTAGTGTTTAACTTCTTCCCTGCCAGTGTCATATACACAGTAATCAGTGCATTGGGGATATTTATTATAGCAAAATGTAAAAACTATTGCTTTTTTTTCAAAATTGTCGCTCTTTTTTTGTTTATAGCGCAAAAAATAAAAACCGCAGAGGTGATCAAATACCACCAAAAGAAAACTCTATTTGTGGGGAAAAAAAGGATGTAAATTTTGTTTGGGTGCAACGTTGCACGACCGCCCAATTGTGAGTTAAAATGACGCAGTGCCGTCTCGCAAAAAGTGCTCTGGTCAGGAAGGTGGTAAATTCTTCCGTGGCTGAAGTGGTTAAAGGAGAAGTACAGCCAAAGCTTGCTTTGGAGTTTGTTCTGCACTCCTGTAACCTGATTTCGCCTGCTAAGAGCCTGAGCCAGCTGTTCCCGCCCAATCTACAGCCCAGTGCACCAGTGAGAGACAGTCACCAGTCATGCAGCACTGAGAAATGAGTGATCAGCAGTGTTTGATTGCTCAGTTCTCAGTCTTAAAACTGGCAGGGGACACATGTAGCTTCTACCTAGGTAAGTATGATTTCTAGAAAAAAAAATGCCTATATTTCTTTTAAAACCAACCTTATGACCTTCTTTGTTTTTTTTTACAAAGTAACACACAGAGTAAAATCTGAACACTGACTTATAGTTTATCCCATGGTACAATGGCCTCTTCTGTGACATGCATATTTTCTTTAAAAGGCTTACATGAGACATATTTGGATTGTTGTAAATACACATGATATCTGGTGAAGCAGTCTCAGCTGTGCATGTTTCCCCTGAGGATGCCTTGGTGTTGGCATGAACTGTCAGAATTGACTCATGAGGATAGCAAAGAAAGGAGACAAGAACCAGAAAGGTGCTGTGGATTGAGGCAAGTACACACTATAGAAGGCTATACTTTGTTTATTTTTCATTTTGTTCTTATATAGAATGTGAAAGCTAAGTAGGATTTTTAAGCAAGTAAAAAAGAAAGCAGCAATTTTTATTTTTTTAAACTTATGATATGTGAATAAGAACGTGTAACAAATAGAAAGTAGGTATTTTCCCAATTTGGTTGCAAAGGTGGAAAATACACTTTAGGGTTTTATACCCCAAAGTTAAGTGGAACAAGGTATGTTTTCCAATATTAAAGTTGTCATTTATCCTTTATGAAATTATGCCTGTTGCATTCTGTTTGATGTATGCTGTATTCATTGCTTGGCCATTTATGTTTGGTTTATAGTTTTCACAGTGCTCAGTGAATGTTGTTTGTCAAAATTATTGAGATAATAAACTCAAAGCACCCATCAGAGAGCCTCTGTATCTTGATTATTAATGCTAGTGATACAAAGGCCTGCTACAATGCTTACACAGACATTTTAAATGGCTGCTGTTTATTATACTGTATAATAAAGTATCACTGTACCAGTAACTGATATTTCAGATTTTGTAAATGCTGCAATTAAAATATATACATGCTTTATCTGTTACTCAAAGATTCTGGTAGTGAACTGAGTTGCATGTGCATACATCCTGCAACAGTTATGAAGGGGTCCATTAGTGCTTTTGGATTTTATGTAGGGGGATTTCCATAGGAGGATTAGGAATGCTCCAAGCTGAGTGGGTAGATTATCAGCAGACATAACAGAATCATACATATAAAGGGCCAGATCCTCAAAAGAGATACGCAGGCGGATCTGCTGTTCCATCTGCGTATCCCTGTTTCTATCTTTGGAACTGATCCACAGAATCAGTTTCCAAGAGATAGACAGAAGATCCGACACGTGTAAGGGACTTACACTGCCGAATCTTAGGATGCAGTACCGCATCCGCCTCGGGTATGCAAATTAGCACTTACGGAGATCCACTTTTCAGCTTCGTTTTTTCTCCGTAAGTATTAGTTTGCAATCGTAAAATTAGGGCTGCTTTTACAAAGTGTAAAGTTAATACACCTTGTAAAAGCAGACCCTTCTTTCCAGCGACGCTGTCTTTTTTTTTTTTTTTTCGCCGCAACTCGTTTTTTTCCCTGACGCAAATTTTTTGACCCGGCGCGATTCACGAAGCTCGGCGTAACGTAATTTCGCGCTATGCACGTCGGGAAAATGACGTCACGAGCATGCGCCTAATCGCCTAATTTAAATGGGACTCGCCCCATTTGAATTGGGAACACCTTAAGTTTTAGGATTTAAGTTACACAGCCGAAAATTTCTAGGTAAGTGCTTTGTGGATCGGGCACTTAGGTAGAAATTTTCAGCCAGTGTAACTTAAATGGGAATATTTAAGTTACGGCGGCTGGCTGTGGATCTGGCCCGAAGTACCTAGGAAATAAGAGGGGCCAGCAGATGAATTAGGCCAACGCACTTAGCCTAATATATATATATATATATATATATATATATATATATATATATATATATATACACACACACTGTTGTACTCATAAGTTTACATACCCTGGCAGAATTTATGATTTCTTGCCCATTTTTCATAGAATATCAATGATAACACAAAAACATTTATTTTACTCATGGTTAGGGTTCGGCTGAAGCCATTTATTATCAATCAACTGTGTTTACTCTTTTTAAATCATAATGGCAACATAAACTACCCAAGTGACCCTGATCAAAAGTTTACATACCCCAGTTCTTAATATTGTGTATTGCCCCCTTTAACATCAATGGCAGCTTGAAGTCTTTTGTGGTATTTGTGGATGAGTCTCTTTATCTTCTCAGATGGTAATGCTGCCCATTCCTCTTGGCAAAAAGCCTTCAGTTCCTGTAAATTCTTGGGCTGTTTTGCATGAACTGCATGTTTGAGATCTCCCCAGAGTGGCTGAATGATATTGAGGTCAGGAGACTGAGATGGCCACTCCAGAATCTTTATTCTGCTGTAGCCAATGACAGGTCGACTTGGCCTTGTGTTTTGGATTATTGTCATGTTGGAAAGTCCAAGTACGTCCCATGCGCAGCTTCCTTGCTGATGAATGCAAATGTTTCTCCAGTATTTTTTGATAACATACTGCATTCATCTTGCCAACAATTTTGACCAAATTTCCTGTGTCTTTATAGCACACACATCCCCAAAACATCAGCAATCCACCTCCGTACCTTTCATCATAGGCCTTGTGGACTCCTCTCCAAATGTAGTGTTTATGGTTGTGGACAAAAAGCTCAATGTTGGTCTCATCACTCCAAATGACTTTGTGCCAGAAGACTTGTCTCTGTGCTGTTTGGCATATTGTAAGTGTAGCGCCCCCTTTACTTTCAGTAAGGGCACTACGCTAAAGTTAGTGGGAGAATGAGAGAGGTAAGTTGCTCTCATTCTTGATTGTGTTAAATTTGGCTGTCGCCAAATCTGGATTGTTCTGTGGATCAGTCTGTGTGTCCAGAGATATGGTCTCATCTCTGGACGGCAGGTGGCGCCAGAGGCGATCCAGGCGTAGCCGCTTCTTCCCAGCAGCCAATGAGAGGAGTTGAGCCTCGCTGTGCATGCTGGGAGGGGGTATTTCTGTGGCGGAGGTCGTTGTTCTTGGTTCTTCGCGGGTACCTGGTTCCAGGTGCAGCACCCACCTTTAGGGTGTGCACACATCGCGGGCCACACCACTATGGCCTACCTGGCCTGGGGTCACGCGCAACGCGAAGTTCCAGACTCTGGGCCCTCCTGGCCTGGAGCAACTGATGCTACCAAAGGGCCCCAGTGACTTACTGGGTCCCCCTTCTACTGAGGAGATCCCAGGTTGTATGCCGTTCGGTGGGGGATCGACTTGAGGAGAACCCGGAGGCAGGTTATCCAAAAGGGCTTGAACGAACCATCGGGGATCTGGTGACCGGAGCATTGACAGGTACAATTGCACTGTCAACCGGTGAACCTGAAGTGATTTATTGGGAGGATTTGCTCTGCTGTTCACATTGCCAGCATTGAGCCTGTGGCAGAGGTTTCATCTGGCATCCTAATCTAATCAGAGCCAGGTCTGTGGCAGAGACCTGTTTCTCCGGCTGCCAGGCCTGTGGCAGGGGTCTGTCCTGGGGCACTTCACGCACTCTGGATGGAGTGGCGACGAACTGTGTTACTGCGGTGGTCAGTGACATACTCGCCCCCTCCTGGGAACTACATCTGTGCGGCAGGACGCTCTCTACGTGGAGGGTGTGAGGTGGGAGGTGTGAATTACTGGGCATGCCGCAATGCATACGGGGAAATGTAGTTCTTACATGAACGAGCGCCGCAAACCAGGAAGTGAATGAGAGAACAGAAACTAGAGGTGATATAGATGAAGGAATTTAATAGGTATTTACTCATTTTTTAACAGAATCATTACACTTTTCTGTCTGTCTACCTTGCAGACATTATTTTTAGGCAAAAAAATGTTTTCCTTTACAACAGGCATGTCCAAAGTCTGGGGCCCGGGGGCCAATTGCGGCCCCCGTTCCAGTTTAATGTGGCCCCCCTGGTAACTTGGATATATACTGTATTTATCGGTGCTGCCTCGGAGGGGACAGGAAGGGACGGGGAATGAGTGCTGTCAAATTACATACAGGAGAATCTCCTGTTTACTCTGCGGCATCTGTAATAGGAAGTCTTGTCTCCTGGGCTGCCATTGGACAATCCTCTGTCTATCATAGGAGGCATGACATTGTATTAAAGAGGCTGCTGTGTAAACAGGAGATTCTCCTGTATGTAATCTGTTGGCGCTCGTCCCGCCTCCCCTCCGAGGCTGCAGATGGGCATCGATCAGGCTGCATTCATGGCAATGGCAAGGCTGGATTCATGGCAATGGCAAGGCTGCATTGATGGGCAATGACCCTTATTTTGCTTCACAGTTCTTTATTAACATTTTTTTCCTGAAACTTCCCTCCTGCGTGTTATACGCCAATAAATACGGTATATCCAAATAATACACCTGAGCTCATCTCTTCACCACACACAGCCACAAAGACAAGAGAATTCTTGTTGGGCAGTGTATTAGTGCTTGGGCAAACACACTTAGACCAAATTTTAATGGTTCAAAGTATGTTAGTAAAATGTTCGGCCCTTACGCATGTTCACTTCATCAAATCTGGCCCTCTTTGAAAAAAGTTTGGCCACCCCTGCTTTACAACTCCTTAACCACCTTGGCGGTAAACCCGAGCGTGACTCGGGGTGGATTTTTTATGCTAAGATCGATATCCCCGAGTCACGCTCGGGGTGGACGTGCAGAGTGTGCAGCGGCGCGGCTTACCTTCTCGCTGGATCCACAGGCAAGTTACTTACCTTGTCCCTGGATCCAGCGATGCCACCCCGCTGTATGAGCGAGCGGGACCTCCTCACTCGATTCACAGTGTCCCCGTGTATAATCTTATAGATTACAGTACTGTATGTAAAAAATACACACACCCCTTGTCCCTAGTGGTCTGCCCAGTGCCCTGCATGTACTTTTATATAATAAAAAATGTTCTTTCTGCCTAAAAACTGTAGATTGTCCAAAAGTGTCCCTTTATGTCAAAAATGGTTTTAGATCAGCTAGAAAACAGCGATAATAAATTATAATCACTTGCAGAAATGTGCGATAGCGATTTGTGGGGAAATTCGTCCTAAAGAAAAAAAAAAATGACAGCGACAATTCTGCAACTGAGCAAATTTCAGTGATTTTGAGTTGATTACATTATTGAATAATTTTTATTATAATTATATTATTATTTGTTATAATTATTTATAATTATTTATTATATTATAATTTATAATTTTGTGTTAAAAAAAAAATCATACCCGGGATGCCTACAAGACTCTTGCTTGGTCAGATTTAAGTGAGTTATTTCTAAAAATTACAGGCCTACAGTATAAAACGCCAAATTTCCTTGCAAAATAATTGTACCGCTTTTGGTACGTAATTCCAGACAGAATCATACCGCCAGGGAGGTTAAATACAAGGAGCACCTTTGCACACAACAACACTAACACCTGCTAACCTGGAGATTTGCATACAGACGAATGCGATTCGCAATAGGAATTTTTCCTGTCACGAAAATAAAAATTCTGCTCTCAATCTTTTCTAGGCAGGAAAACTGACAGAAAAAGTGTGATGGAGCATACACACGGTCGGTTTTCCTGACAAAAACCTCACATCGCACTTTTCCTGTCAGGAAAACTGATGGTGTGTACAAGGCCTTAGCTTCTTCATACATTTTTAACGTGTTTTTTTTGTGATGCACATTGATACACATCTTTTGGGGTTCGTTTAGAGGCTGTTCACTTAGCAAAGTTAAGGTTCATTTAGCAAAATATATGTTTTTTTAGTAAATAGGGTCTTTGAAGCTGTGATCACTTTGAATACTTAATCATGTGAAATATAATTTTTACTCGCATTTGATTTTTTAATTGAACAGAGTTTTACCTTGTTCACTAAGCTAAGTGAACATTCACTTTGCCAAGTGAACATACATTATACAAAGTGAAAATGCTTTATTCACTTTAGTAGATCAATCCCAAAGTCTCATCAAGGAAGTGATAGGAAATCTTCAAGAGAAACACATATCTATAAAGCACTCTGTTTTAGTACTGTAGGAGGAAAGCCTTGAAAACCTTGAAAGCTTTTTATTGCTATATCCCTGTTGGAGATATTCCTCACCTCTTGTCTGTGTGACAACATTGTTATTGCGACAAGAAACATGGGTAAATCTATTCAAGGCCTCAGACAGACAATCATAATAGAAGTTCCAATACTTTTGAACCTTTCCAAAACTATAAAAAATAGTTACAGTTTAAACTATTCTGTCTACTATCTATCTACTTTTTCCTTTTAATACTTTTTATTAGGGATTTTCAAGGGTTTGCAACAGTGAACAATTTAAGTGTTTCGAAAAGGGCACATGTTTACAGCTTGTCAAATAACATGGGTCTAAACAATATCCTTATTCTCCAAAAATAATCTATACACATCTACTACTTAATGGCCCTGTAATTTATTTTTCAAAAAATTGTTCCTTGCTGTTCTTTTCTGCCTCCTTGTAATGTCCTTGGTGAGCCCCTGATCTTTTTCTTTTACCCCCTCACTTCTGTTTGTTTAAAAAGAGTAGTGCACATTAGTTGCGGTCATGTGCACTGCTCTATGTACACTACAAATCTCATAGCCCATAGTCCATCTCAGGAACAAGCAAGAGAGGGTGGTTTTCTTCCTACATACAGGATTGGACTAACAGGAAGTCAGATAACAGCAGCAAAAAAAAAAGCAATTTTGAGTTTTGGAGGAGACTGACAGCAATAGCAGGTACCGTATTTATCTGGGTATAGCGCGCACCGGCGTATAGTGCGCACCCAGTTCTAGGAGGGAAATTTCCTGAATTTGTGGAATGGCCGTCTTGCCCGGCGTCCATCGGCGGCCTTGTTCGGTCCGGCGTCCGTCTTCGGCCTTCGTGGTGTCCTCCCCCCTTCTCCCGCGCTGTCTCCGAGCTGTCTCCAAGCGCCGCCGCCGACATATACCGAGCGCAGTACACTCGGGTACACTCGGCTAGGCTCGGCCACGCTCGGCTCCTCCCGCCTGGGCGTGACCGCGAGCGGAGCCGAGCATGGCCGAGCCTAGCCGAGTGTACCTGAGTGTACTGCGCTCGGTATATGTCGGCGGCGGCGGTTTAGAGACGGGGATCGGCGTATAATGTGCAACCACGATTTTCCCCTGTTTTTAAGGGGAAAAAAGTGCAGGTTATACGCCGATAAATACGGTACTTTTTAAATTAGAATTTTTCTTTAAACCAGAGTTTAGTGTCACTTTCAGGGTGTAATGATCACTGAATAAAGGTAGTGTGGCACAGGGAGAGGGGACTTGGGCAGTATGGTAAACTGTTGGTTATTGGTGGCATGTGTGAGTAGGGTGAGAAAAGGTGGGCGACAGGAAAAGCAGTAAGTTCAAATGGGGAGGGGAGAGGGGATGATAAATGAAAACAGAGGAAGAAAATGTTAAACATGGGAGACTTCATGCCTGCTGCTTCTTTTGCAAAATGTTTTGGCTCAAATGTCTAGAGCAGGGGTGCCCAACCTTTTGAAGCGTGAGGGCCACTTAAGCGACTTGGTAACTGATCGCGGGCCACAATGAGCAGAGGGGATGGATGGCAGGCCCGTTTCCGCTTCGGACACGGCCAACTATACTCTTTTCTTTTTTTGCGGATTGGATTGGAGGTAGGACACAAGTCGGTTTAAATTTGCCACTCCTTAGGCCCCATACAGACGACCAAACATGTCTGCTGAAACTGGTCCGCGGACCAGTTTCAGCAGACATGTTCGGTCGTCTGTACAGCCGAGCAGACAGGATTCCACCGTACATTTGCCTGCCGGGCCTTTTTCGAGCGGGCAAATATTTCTAAACATGTTTAGAAACATGCCCGCTGGAATCCTGTCCGTCGGACATGTTTGGTCGTCTGTACAGACCTACCGTACATGTCCGGGCGGCCGCCATCCCTCGCAAGCGTCGAATGACTTTGACGCATGCGTGGAAGCATTGAACTGCCAGGGCCGCGCACGTCGCCGCGTCATCGTCGCGGCGACGGCACGGCCTCGTCGCCGCGTATCGAGTATGCGCGGATTTCTGTATGATGGTGAGTACAGCCATCATACAGAAATCTCCGGGCAGACATATACGCTGAAAACGGTCCGGCGGTCATCGTGTTTGCTCGTCTGTACGGGGCCTTAGAGGTGAATGGAGGGTCCAATTGAGTCGGACTGACCGTGTGAAAGGGGCCCATGGCTGCTTTCACACTGATGCACTGCGGTTTACCCGCACCGCAGGTGCAACCCAGTGTACCTTTGGCTTTCCTGCACTTTGCATATACGTCTATTATATTCTGCAGATTTGGTGCACTTTCAGAAAGCTCACCAAACTCGTAGGTAATAACAGAAGTCTATGACTCAGAGCAGGTAACCCGCAGGTGCACTGCTCCTCATCTGCAAAACAGTTTGAAAGCAGCCCACTAACCACTGCAGAACAGATATGCCCATATATATATATATACACTGTGATTTTAAAAATAAACTGACCTTTAATAACAGTATTAAAGGTCAGAGCAGGAGTTGCCGAGCCACATCAGAGGGCTCTGCGGCCACATGTGGCCCTCGGGCCACTGGTTTGGCATCCCTGATCTAGAGAGTACATGATACCAAAAACAGCAAAATTGTCTTAGGCCTTCTTCTGTCAGCAACAAATATGGCTAGTGGCTCTAATTTCTTCAGTAGCAGCCACCCAGTATTATCAAAGTTGTTGATGTCTCTAATATAGTTACATAGTTACATAGTGGGTGAGGTTGAAAAAAGACCATCAAGTCCAACCTATGTGTGTGATTATAGGTCAGTATTACATTGTATATCCCTGTATGTTGTGGTCGTTCAGGTGCTTATCTAATCGTTTTTTTTAAACTATCAATGCCCCCAGCTGAAACCACCGCCTGTGGAAGGGAATTCCACATCCTTGATGTTTTTAAAGTAAAGAACCCTTTACGCAGTGAGTGGCCACGTGTCTTATTAAACTTCCTTCCGCTAAAAAGTTTTATCCTTATTGCGTGGATGTATCACCTTTCCATCTACACATGAATCCTTTAAGAACGGCCAATGCCCCATACACATGCTTGGGATTTCCGACGGGAAAAAGTCAGTTGGGAACCCTGACAGGAAAAAAGAGAGCTGGTTCTCTTTTTTTTGCCGGCGGGGTTTGGCGGTTTTCCCGTCGGAAAAACTGCGAGGGAGCATACACACGGCAGGGATTCCTGGCCAAAAGCTCTCCTTGCAGTTTTCCACGTCGGGAAACCCGGTCATGTGTATGGGGCATTATTGGTGGTCCTGGATTCTTCAGCAGCAACCTCCCAATGACAATGGATTGTCTAAGTACCTCTATTGATGGCCTTAGTTACTGCAGTAGCAGCCTCCCAATAGAACCTGGTTCTTGGGCCCCATGTGAGCAGTCACACATACCTTAAAGAGCTGAATAATGAGATCCCCATGCAATGTCCATCTGGCAGTGGCTTCTCCTATGGTGTAATGATTAAGCGCACCTGAAGTCTGCGAAACACATCTACCCAGCATTCTGATTCCTGTAGTTTTTGGGATGTCCAAATAAAAGGATTTTGATCTACAGTGGTGTGCAGACATTTCTTCTAATTTCATTGTGTGTGGAGGCGAGCAACTACTGGATGATTAGGCTTCCTGTTCTTACCTGGAGTGGCGGTGTGTGTTTTTCCTCTAAGCTCGCCTGGATATTCTTCTGCATAGCAGAATTCTTCTGAAGTCTCCAAAGAACAGACATCATTCTGATTCTTTAGGCCCTAAGACAGGCCAGCTTACAATCCTTAGAACCAGGCTTAGGAACTTCTCTGTGGCGATATTCTACCCAGGCAGAACTTGACTCTCCCAAAAACACGTTCTCATGCTACAAAGCCTAGAAGGCAAAAACCCCTTTAGAAGCTCCCTCCAAATATTCATTCTCTTCCTCAGCCTACATCACTGGCATCAGCTATGAGTAAACACTGAAGTTAGTGTGAAACCTGTCAGCTGTCCTAGGTTCCGTTGCTGTGACTTGTAGTGCCTGTTTCCAGTTTTTTACATTAAAGTTACGTTGGATAGTAGTGCGGCTGTCCTGATCATCTTTTGTTCTTATTTGCCATGTGCATTGCTAGAACCCTCAGTTCCTGAAAAGAAGATTGCACCCAACAAGACTTGCCGGGAGCAGCAATCTCTGTCTATCTACTGGCATAAACCCCTCAGTGATTGTCCAAGGCAAAATAAATATTCACAACCAAACACACTGTATCTTCACAAAGCAAGCAATGTTCTTGGGCATTGGGAAAAAACAAAAACAACAGAAACAGAGATCCTGCTTATTACAGCATGGTTGCAAACAATATGTTTAGTCTAGGGACACTCCAGCTTAAGGCAAGGTCCTTACATATATATATATATATATATATATATATATATATATATATATATATATATATATATATATATTGTACATAGTCATATATACAAATTACGCAGGCATTTACCTATTGGGTATAGTATACAAGGATTAGCTAAGAGCCTAAATCCTTGCATGGATGTGGAGGAGGTAACTAACTGTAAGTGTACTGATATGAGGCCATTTGATTATATTTTTACAATTTGCCAGATATTGGAAAACATCTATGAGTACCATATACATCTCTATATGATATTTGTAAACACGCAAATGACCATGTTATTGTAAAAAGGTGGTCAAAATTTTAGATAAAATAGGAATATTCTATTAATGATATTGGTAAGATTGGTTATGAACCACAAAGACAATGAAGAGAAAATAAGTTAACTGAGCACTTTGATAAAAAGAATCTACTATCAGAAGAGGGCCAAAAGCAAGGGTAGAATATTGCATTCATTCTGTTGAACCTTCTTCTAGAGCATGTAATGAGAAAGATAAAAGATTACCCTTAAGGCACCATAATAGAATAATAAAGCAGAGTGTATAACTTATGCTAATGATATTATGATAAAATATAGTCAGGTCTTTCTAAGGGAAAAGATGAGCAAGTTAATGAAATAATCAAAGAAATTTCAATTAAAGGTTATTTTGGGAACTACATAAATGATTATGACAAGGAAATAGTAAAAAAAATATAAAAAAATAAATAAACCTAACATAAATATGTTAAAGAGAGAATAGATATAAAGGAGTTAACTCAATCTTTTTACCTGAGTTGCACTATTAATGAAGATAATGCCATTTTCCAGACAACGAAAACCAAAGGCAGCTGCTGGAGCAAGATGTCATTTGTTAAAGACAGTTATGAGATTAATGATCTTGTCACTGGAATCTAAAATTCAGATTTATAAACCTAATTCCAGGGCTGGAATGCCATCACTGCAGCCTATAGATTCACAGCCTTTGGAGTCCAAGTAATCACCCCCCGCTAGGGTCACCTTTTATACACATAAAATGCTCTTGTTTTACTGATTCTAATCTTACATGAAATTATCTCCAGATAATAGGAAAACAAAGGTTAATAACTATGGATGGAAAGACAGACAGACCCTTTGCTTTTGATGCTTATAGGCATAAAGCACCTTAAAGGCTTATAGGCATAAAGCACCTTAAAGTAAGTCCAGCCCTCTCTATATTCAAGTCTGATGCTGTGTATGCAACAGAAACCTGAGTACTAAGAAAAGCAGAAAGGGACAGCCTAAAGAGGGGCTGGGAAGGCAGAGGGAGTTTTAAGGGGTATTTTTGGGGGAAAAGTTGATATGATAAGGGGAAAAAAACTTTCATGGAACAGCTATGAACATCTTAGAAAGCTTGATAGATTAATAAAAAAAAAAAAAAAAGAAAGCTTGATCGTGTAATTAGGAATGGAGAAAAAAAAATCCCAAAGATTCCTGAGGAAACACAGAAAGAAGAAGAGAGAGGAGGTGGATTAGGGATGTGTAAAAGGACCTGATAGGACTGGGAGCCAGTAGATTGTGATTAAAACCAATGGATATAACGGAAAAGGCTAACAATGAACAGCAGAAACAGATTTAAAAAACAAGTGCAAAAGCATCATCTAATACAATGGAAATAAGCACTTTAAACAGAAGTGATATCTGTAGAAATTACAGTCAATATATAACAAACATGCAGGAAGAATTTGGGGCAACCAAACTCATGTCAAGCTCCAAACCTATATATTTTTTTGGAAGTCATGTCCTTTACATATAAAAAGAAGTGAATATTGCGCTTATCTAAAAAACAAAAAATAAGTAAAGCTGCTACACAACAATGTGACAAAAATGGCAAAAGTGATGAAAATAAAAGTGTAGCGCTGGTGGTTAAGAGAAACTTCAGTATCTCACTAAGTAAATATTTAGCTAGATTCAGGTAGGTTTGTGTAACTTTGCGGCGGCGTACCTTAAGGAATTTAAGCTACACCGCCGTAAGTTAGCGAGGCAAGTACATGATTCACAATGTACTTGCCTGCTAAGTTACGTCGGTGTAGCCTAAATCGGCGGGCATAAGGGCGCCTAATTCAAATGTGTTTGAGGGGGGCGTGTTTTATGTTAATGGCGCTTGACCTCACGTTTTTTACGTTTTTTTTACTGCGCATGCGCCGGGCGCCTACATTTCCCAGTGTGCATTGTGGCTAAGTACGCCGCACGGGCCTATTGATTTTGACGTGGACGTAAACTACGTAAATCCCGATTCACGGACGACTTACGCAAATGAGTAAAAAATTTGAATTTTGACGCGGGAACGGCGGCCATACTTGACATTACTATTCCAATAGAGCCTAGCTCTAACTTTACGCGGCCTATCTCTTACGTAAACGGCGTAAAAGTACTGCGTCGGCCGGGCGTATGTTTGTGAATCGGCGTATATCCTCATTTACATATTCTACGCCGACCGCAATGGAAGCGCCACCTCGCGGGCATCCAAAATATTGCAATCTAAGATAGGACGGCGCAAGCCGTCGTATCTTAGATATGTTTAAGCGTATCTCTGTTTGAGCATACGCTTAAACATAAGTCGGCGTAGATTCTGAGTTAGGTCGGCTTATCTACTGATAAGTCGGCCTAACTCTTACTGAATCTACCTAATAGTCACTAAGCGTGAAACAGTGAAAAATATAAAAAACAAAACAAAAAGTGAATAAAAATAAATGTGCTAATGAGTCCACAAAAGAACAGAAGGAAAGACAATATGGCGTGTAGGTGAACCGTGAAGGAAATGAACGTGTAGCCACATAGATCATCATGGGGAGAATTTCTTACGATTGAATGAAATAGATGGAATACGCTTACCAGCACCAGTGGATCTACCTGTCAGCGACAGCAGATCATGTAGGCATGGGAAATCCAATCGACTCGGTTGGGACCACAGACTTGGCCGTTAGGACCCGACAATCCTCAGCTGAAGACCCTGAATGGATGATGTCCTGGATAAGAGGAACTGGAGCTCGCATGGTATCCACCCTGTTTCTAATGAGTGTTGAGAAGATTGGGAATGAAAGGAGCCCCCAAAAGGGTTACTGAAGCATGATGGGACAACTCCAAAAAACAGCTACTCTTTCATTTAAAGGATAGTTTTCAACACAGCTTCAAAAATGCTGCAAGACTGTCATTTATTCTAGATTCTCAGGATGTCCTTTACAGGCAAGCCAGGAATATATCTTTGAGAGGCTAATAAGCTTCCATAATACACCAAAAAGGGGAAGCCCCGCTTGTTTGCCTCCTCTCCCATTCTGCTGACACATTTGGCACTTTTCAGGGGGGGAGGGGGGTAAGGGAGGAGTGGGTACCTGGTCTTGACAGAGAGTACTTTTGTACTATAAAGTATTAATCTAAATATGGCATTGCTCTGTTGATCAAGATCACCTACATATTCTTATAGATTTCAATGGTAGAAGCCAGTTCACAGTAATTCTTGGCTGTCATCCATATGTAAAACTTGAATTAAATAAAGAGAATACTAAGAATGCTGTAGCAGAAACAGGGTTATTTTGTACATCTATTCTATTGCATTAAAGGGGTACTTAAAGTGGAGCTCCACCCTCTTTTTCAAGTCCCCTGCATCCCCTTCTACTGTGTCTCCTTAAACACATTTCGCATTTTTTTTTTAAACTCACCGTGTTATTAATTGATGTATAGTCCTTTCAGCCGCGGCCCGAGGCTGAGCCTGTCATCCCTCCCGCCCCCCCTGTGGTTATGCCTCCTGGGAGATCTATCCCAGGATTCAATGCTGGTCCGGTGCTTTATCTGTACTAGTTGCTACGGGGCCCGCCCCCCTCGTCAAGCTCCACTCCATCTCCCTTTCCCAGCAATTCTCTGCCTCTGCCCGCCCCCTCGAGTTTCCTGTCCATGCATATCAAGCGCACATTCGAGGTGTGTTAGTGGGGTGGGTGGCATGTTTACCATCTCTCAGCCTCCGCCCCGCCTCCGCCCCCACCCGCTCGCTCGAGATAATGTTTCCTACTACATAAGCGAGCGGGCGGGGGCGGGGCGGAGGCGGAGAGATGGTAAACATGCCGCCCACCCCACTAACATACCTTGAATGTGTGCTTGATATGCATGGACAGGAAAATCGAGGGGGCGGGCAGAGAAGGAGAATTGCTGGGAAAGTGAGATAGAGCGGAGCTTGACGAGGGGGGCAGGCCCCGTAGCAACTAGTACAGATAATTGCCATTAAATTCTGCCATTAAATGCTGCCACTGTGCCCATCCTATGCAGCCACTGTGCCCGTCAAACTCATCCACTGTGCCAAATGCAGCCACTGTGCCCGTCCTATGCAGCCACTGTGCCTGTCAAACTCATTCACTGTGCCAAAGGCAGCCACTGTGCCCATCCTATGCAGCCACTGTGCCCGTCAAACTTATCCACTGTGCCAAACGCAGC
Organism: Rana temporaria; assembly: GCF_905171775.1. Taxonomy (NCBI): domain Eukaryota; kingdom Metazoa; phylum Chordata; class Amphibia; order Anura; family Ranidae; genus Rana; species Rana temporaria. The sequence goes on along the minus strand of NC_053490.1, from coordinate 106,660,192 downwards.
CACTGTGCCCATTCTATGCAGCCACTGTGCCCGTCAAACTTATCCACTGTGCCAAACGCAGCCACTGTGCCTGTCCTATGCAGCCACTGTGCCCGTCAAACTTATCCACTGTGCCAAACGCAGCCGCTGTGCCCTTCCTATGCAGCCACTGTGCCCGTCAAACTCATCCACTCTGCCTGTCCTATGCAGCCACTGTGCCCTTTAAACTCATCCACTGTGCCAAACTCATCCACTGCGCCCGCCAAACGCAGCCACTGTACCCACCAAACACAGCCACTGTGCCCATCAAACGCAGCCACTTTGCCCATCAAACACAGCCACCTTTCCCTGTCAAATGCTGCGTCACTGTGCCCGTCAAATGCTGGGGTGATGCAATGCAATTTGGTGGGTGGGAGATGCGATGTGGGCAATGTGATTTGGTGGGGGCAATGCGATTTTCTGGGGCGATGCAATTTGCTGGGGGCACGATGCAATGTGCTGCGGGTGATGCAATGCGATTTTGCGGGGGCAATGCTATTTGCTGGGGCAATGTGATTTGGAGGGGGCGATGCAATGTGCTGGGGCAATGCAATGCAATTTGGCGGGGGGCGATGCGATTTGGTGGCGGGGTGATGTGCTGGGGCGATGCAATGCAATTTGGCGGGGGGACGATGCGATTTGGTGGCGGGTGATGTGCTGGGGTCATGCAATGCAATTTGGCGGTGGGGCACTGCGATGGGGGAGATGCTATTTGGCAGGGGCAATGCGATGTGCTGGGGCAATGCAATTTGGTGGTGGGGCGATGCGATGTGCTGGGGCGATGCAATGCAATTTGGTGGGTGGGCGATGCGATGGGGCAATGCGATTTGGCGGGGTCAATGTGATTTGCTGCGGCGATGCGATTTGGTGGGGGCGCGATGCAATTAGCTGGGGCGATGCGATTTGGTTGGTGGGCAATACGATGTGCTGAGGTGATGCGATATGCTGGGGGCGATGTGATGTGGCAACGCGATTTGGTGGGTGTTGTGATGCAATTTGGCGGGGGGACGATGCAATACGATTTGGTAATATTTACTCAATTTTTCACACGATTATCTAAATAACATAGAGAAAGTTGTTTGTGCAAATGGTTGTAAATATGCAGTTTTCGAAATATCCATCCCATATAACACCAGAACACATTTTTCAACATTATTATGCGCAGTTTGAACTTCATAAAGTCGTCTTAAATACATCTAGATGCATAAATGAATTTTGTTGCTGAGATTATTATTATTTTTTTAAATGAAAAGCTGTACAGAAAAAAGTACCCGTTGATATAGAATATGAAATATATATAATAAGATATCTATATATATTTCTTAAAATAATATTCTTTGAGTATGCAGTATATTGCCGGGTTCCTGCAGGGAGGAGAGGTTTGCATAGATAACTTCCTCTAACACTGCCGTTGCTATGGAAACCTGACCTGAAACCTATTACACTGTTTGTGCAGCACTGAGCATGTGCGAGATCTGCAAGCATGAAATCCAGGAAGTAATACAGTCTGGCTTCATATGCCCACACTTAAGATGGCCACGGTCTAATGCTAGTTTATAAACTTTTAAAATGCTGTAATAACCTAACAAAACGGACCTTAGTTTTACAGACTAACTTTACTAGAATACATTAAGCTTGTGTATTATAAGGGTACTTTTATTTAAAAAGTGTCATTTTGTCCGGAACTCCACTTTAAGTCAGAACGTCAGAAAATTAAGTCTTTCTAGATCACTTCAGGCTGGCCCCTTTAGCAGGTATAGCTATATAAAACATTAAAAATAAGTGGCTATACTAAAAGATCGATCTTCTGACAACCTAGAGATTAAACCCATCAAATTAACGGTTTCAAAAAACAGTTACATGTCCAGCATGTCAGGAATGCTAACTGTCACATTTGCTTGTGTTCTCAATCAAACTGTCCAAACATCAAATGACTGATGTCATAAATGATCACATGTGCCGCACCATGGCAGTTGCAGATCAAACAGATGGCAGCTTCCTTGGCTGAAAAGAATACGAAGGTTTAGTTCTGCTTTAAATTCTGCTCAGAGATCTGGGCTTTAATAAAATGGCAGCCTGCATCAAGAAGAAACAGGAACAATGCTGGAGGCAATGTACAGCACACACTAATTTTGGTAGCATTTTTTTATGTGGAATGTATGTTCCTTGCTAATTATTAATTGTTATGAGAATAGTTATGCTTTAAATACTATAGTCAAATCAAAAAACTCTTGAGATGGCCATGAAATCTGTCAGCCCTACAACTTCAAGTGAAAAAAAATTGTTACCAGAATCTGTAAGAGATATAAGTGATGGAAGAATTTAGTGTGTGCTTTATAATATTGCTTTTGAAGACAATAACTGCTTCTGTAGACGAGTACTCCCAACAATGCACTGTTTTATATTTTGCTTCAACTGCCAGTTTGCCACATATTCTGTAGGTATAAGTCTGTTAATTATTTGAATACATGGGGATTAACTAGTTAGAATGGGAGAAAGGCACAATGCTGGAACTATAATAGAAGAAATCGCCAGCAACCCAAAGCTTTTTCTTATAAAGATTTTATTTGGCACAATAGCACTGTACAATCCACATAATGCAAAACTGAAGGGAAACTAAAACCTGACTTACAACAAGGTAATAATACCTTTCTATCATTAAGGATGTAATCCCTATACAGTGGGGAGAACAAGTATTTGATACACTGCCGATTTTGCAATTTGTTCTACTTACAAAGCATGTAGAGGTCTGTAATTTTTATCATAGGTACTCTTTAACTGTGAAATCCAGAAAATCATATTGTATGATTTTTAAAGAATTATTTGCATTTTATTGCATGACATAAGAATTTGATACATCAAGAAAAACAGAACTTAATATTTGGTACAGAAACCTTTGTTTTCAATTACAGAGATCAGATTTCCTGTAGTTCTTGACCAGGTTTGCACACACTGCAGCAGGGATTTTGGCCCACTCCTCCATACAGAGCTGTCCAGATCCTTCAGGTTTTGGGGCTGTCACTAGGCAATACGGACTTTCAGCTCCCTCCAAAGATTTTCTATTGGGTTCAGGTCTGGAGACTGGCTAGGCCTCTCCAGGACCTTGAGCTGCTTCTTATGTAGCCACTCATTAGTTGCCCGGGCTGTGTGTTGTCATGCTGGAAGACCCAGCCATGACCCATCTTCAATGCTCTTACTGTGGGAAGGAGGTTGTTGGCCAAGATCTCGCGATACATGACCCTATCCATCCTCCCCTCAATACGGTGCAGTGGTCCTGTCCCCTTTGCAGAGAAGCATCCCCAAAGAATGATGTTTCCACCTCCAGGCTTCATGGTTGAAATGGTGTTCTTGGGGTTCTACTCATCCTACTTCTTCCTTCAAACACACAGGCCCAGATACACAGCAGAGATACGACGGAGTATCTCAGATACTCCGTCGTATCTCTCAGAGTATCTATGCGACTGATTCATAGAATCAGTTACGCATAGATAGCCCTTAGATCCGACAGGTGTAATTGTTTTACACTGTCGGATCTTAGGATGCAATACCGCGGCCGCCGCTGGGTGGAGTTTGCGTCGTATTCCAGCGTCGGGTATGCAAATTAGCAGTTACGGCTTACGCTGGAGGCCGCCGGCATAAGTTTTCATGCCAGTGCTTTGTGAATCAGGCAATTGCAATGAAAACTTGCGGCGATACGTTACGCCGCCGCAGTTCTATGTGAATCTGGGCCACTATTTTTGTCTCATCAGACCACATGACCTTCTCCCATTCCTTCTCTGGATCATCCAGATGGTCATTGGCAAACTTCAGATGGGCCTGGACACGCGCTGGCTTGAGCAGGGGGACCTTGCGTGCGCTACAGGATTTTAATCCATGATGATGTTATGTGTTACTAATGGTTTTCTTTGAGACTGTGGTCATTTACCAAGTCCTGCCATGTAGTTCTGGGCTGATCCCTCACCTTCCTCATGATCTTTGATGCCCCATAAGGTATGATCTTGCATGGAGCCCAAGACCGAGGGAGACTGACCGTCACCTTGAACTTCTTCTATTTTCTAATAACTGTGCCAACAGTTGTTGCCTTCTCACCAAGCTGCTTACCTATTGTTCTGTAGCCCATCCCAACCTTATGCAGGTCTACAATTTTCCCCTGATGTCCTTACACAGCTCTCTGGTCTTGGCCATTGTGGAGAGGTTGGAGTCTGTTTGATTGAGTGTGTGGACAGGTGTCTTTTATACAGGAATCAAGTTCAAACAGGTGCAGGTAATGCAGGTAATGAGTGGAGAACAGGAGGGCTTCTTAAAGAAAGAAATAACAGCCGGAATTCTTACTGGTTGGTAGGTGATCAAATACTTATGTCATTCAATAAAATGCAAATAAATTATTTAAAAATCATACCATGTGATTTTCTGGATTTTTGTTTTAGATTCTGTCTCTCACAGTTGAAGAGTATCTATGATACAAATTACAGAACTCTACATGCTTTGTAAGTAGGAAAACCTGCAAAATCGACTTTGTGGTTCCTGCATGGGTTCCGAGCTCCAATGCTTCTCTCAGCACTACCACAGCGCTTGAGGCTCTTGTCTGAGAAGTGAGGGCAATCAGGTGCAACAATATGCACTAAAACAGCTTATCGCATGGACCCCAAATGGCCACGTCCAACCCCACAAAAATACCAAATACTAAAAACACTGCTAAAATTAAGGACATCATGCAGATTGCCATGCAGTTCTTCGAAGCAACCAGAGAGGACATATGCACTTAAGCAGTTGCCATTCAGATTTCTTTAAACTCTTAACCCACTTTGGGTTCCTTATAGGAGGGCAAGCAAAAATTGTGGCCTCTACCTACCCAACACTTCTGACACCAAAACTCTCATACATGGCTGAGTGTCAGGCCCCCGTACACACGACCGAGTTTCTCGGCAGAATTCAGCCAGAAACTCGGTTCAGAGGTGAATTCTGCCGAGAAACCCGGCCGTGTGTACACTTTCGGCCGAGGAAGCCGACGAGGACCTCGGCGAGGAAATAGAGAACATGTTCTCTATTTCCTCGTTGTTCTATGGGAGAACTCGGCCCGCCGAGCTCCTCGGCGGCTCCAGGACTGAACACGCCGAGGAACTCGATGTGTTTGGCACGTCGAGTTCCTCGGCCGTGTGTACGGGGCCTCACAGGATCATATCCATGTGGCTACAACACATATAGACAGTGTCGTAGACATAATAAGAGCAGACTTCTTTCTCTACAGAAGAGGTATATTTCCTTAATTGTAATTCTAAGCATGTAATTTATGTAACTAAATGCAAGGCCTGTCGGATGCAGCATATAGGCTGCACAATCCATCCACTGAGGGTCAGGATATCAGAGCATTATAAGGACACACTGATTTCTAATGCTAAGAATATATCTAACGTGTCTTTTTTCATTTAGAACAAATCAAGAGACCTCCAAGAGGGTGTGACATAAACCCCACCCTACTCCAAAGTGATTTTTGGTGGATTTACACCCTTAATACCAGAATCCTGGTGGGAATGAATAATAGGATGGATATAAATTTGTTTTTGAACTAAATAAACTCCCCTTTAGGATTTATATGGTTAATTTTTCTGTTTTGTGCTTCTTTCTTTTCTGAATGCTCTTCTCCCTTTCCCTCCCACTGGCTATCTCATCTCACTTGGTCTGTTCACATGTTTTGACTAATTAATTCAATGATTGTCAATTAAGTATTGTACCGCCCCTTTTCCCTTTTCAAAAGGGCTGTTTTGTTATACATTTGATTTTAATGCTGTTAACTTATGCTATGATGAAGGCTTTGGCCAAAACGCATTAGCATTATGTGGATTGTACACTGCTTATGTGCCAAATAAAATCTGTATAAGAAGAAGCTTTGGGTTGCCCACACTTTCTTCTATTATGGACCCACAGTGAACTACACAGCCAGTTCACCAACTTCACTCCTCAACTTCCATATAGCAGTAGAGCTTGTGTCAGTTTTTTCCTTGTACTACAATGCTGGAACTGATTTCAAAACACTCAGGCCGCGTACACACGGTCATTCCAAATCGATGAGAATGGTCCGACGGGCCATTTCCATCGGTTCACCGCTGAAGTGGCCTGATGGTCTGATGTGCGTGCACACCATCGTTCCAAAAACCGATCGGGTCAGAACACGGTGACGTCAAACACACGACGTGCTGAATAAAACGAAGTTCAATGCTTCCAAGCATGCGTCGACTTGATTCTGAGCATGCGTGGGTTTTGAACCGATGCTTTCTGTACTAACCATCGGTTTGGACAGATCGGGCAGCTGGCCGTCGGTTCGATTTTAAAGCATGTTTTAAAATTTTGGACCGAAGGACAACAGACCGATGGGCTATACACACGGTTGGTTTGGACCGATGAAACTGAACCTCGGTCCATTCTCATCGGTTTTGTCCGACCGGCCTCACAGTTCAGTATGTATGCAAAGCAGTATCTGGAAGAAGATACTAACCTACTGCACCCAATACCTTGCTGGAGCTTAGATATAGATAGAGAAAAACTGTTTCATGCTTCAAGATAAACAAAGTAACCATGCTTCAAGCTGAAAGGTATCCGTATAAATCTATAACAACATGACCCCACATTTCAACATTTTACATTTTCCTATTTGTTCACTTGTATTTGTAAATGGAAATGTTAAACAACAATTTATCCAATTTTTATGTAGAAATATGTAAAAAAAAAATAATGAATTTTAATAAAACATAATACATTCGATTTATTCCTAATGCATGCATTTATTTGGGCACTAGAGAAATGTTTTAAAAACTAGTGTTCTTATTTCTGTGGTAACATTTTAATTGCAATAGCCACATAGTTGATAGGGTCATTATCCAAATACCTGTAATGTGCAATGAAGAAAACAAATCACTATTTGATATTAAAAAGAAAATATATCTTATAAATATCAATTTGAAAATAGAATTTAATACCACAGATTAGGCTTTGAGCAGTGTCCAACAATATAACGAATGTAAAAGATTTTTTTTAATAAAAAAAAAAAAAACGTTCTTAGCCTCTGTACCATCTATACACATTAGTGTGAATAAGCACAATTCATAACAAAGGGGTCAATTCTCAAAGCTGCATGTGAGATTTTAGCTGCATTTATTAATTTTTCACATGATAATTTTCTTATAAAAATACTAATTTATGAAAAGAGATATTGGGGCAGATCCTCAGAGCGAGTACGCCGGCGTATCTACTGATATGCCGGCGTACTTTCAAATTACCCGCGTCGTATCTTTGGTTTGAATCCTCAAACGAAGATACGACGGCATCTGGGTTAGATCCGACAGGTATACGTCCTCGTACGCCTTCGGATCTAAGATGCAATTCTTCGGCGTCCGCTGGGTAGCGTTCACGTAGTTTTCCGCGTCGGTTATGCAAATTAGCTATTTCCGATGATCCACGAACGTACGAGCGGCCGGCGCATTTTTGTACGGCGTCTCTAGTCGGCTTTTTTTTCCGGCGTATAGTTAAAGATGGTATTTCGTGGCGTATAGTTAGACCTGCCATGTTAAGTATGGCCGTCGTTCCCGCGTTTATTTTGAATTTTTTTTTTTTGCGTAAGTCGTCCGTAAATCGGGATGGACGTAATTCACGTCTAAGTTAAAAAAAATTACGTCCTTGCGACTTCATTTAGCGCAATGCACGGCGGGAAACTTAGGGACGGCGCATGCGCAGTTGATTCGGCGCGGGGAAGCGTTTCATTTAAATGAAACACGCCCCCTAATCGCCAATTTGAATTCTGCCGCCAGAGATACACTACGCCGCCGTAACTTACGGCGCAAATTCTTCCAGGATTCGATTTAAAGCCAGGTAAGGTACGGCGGCGTAGCGTATCTCTGATACGCTGCGTTGGTGCAGATCTCTGTGGATCTGCCCCATGGCATGTAAATTTTTATGTGTGAATTAAATTTTTTGTCATATAGTAATTTAACATTTAAATATAACTGCTCAGCTTATAGAACTCAAGGTTAAAGTGTATCCACTTTTGTATGCAAATTTGCCAAAACTATATGCTATATGTTTTTTTTTATGTGTTCCTATTGAGCATACAATTTTTTTATATATTCATAAAGAAAATATTAAGTTGTTGAAACAAGTAGGGTATAGTCTGACTATAAAAGGCAGTATGTATCTCCAACGTTGTACAAATGTTCACTAAATCATATTTGTTTGCATATTTATTCAGCGGTCACCTAGACTCCTGTGTCTGTCCCTTGTGGACAGCCAGGGAAGTAGGTAGATATAAAGTTTCAGGATGATACTTCCAATAACATTACTGTTGGGTCCTGGTCTCTGGCTCTTGAACTTCAACTCCAAGGATCCCTTGTGCACTTTCCACTGTAGGAGGAGAGTGGCAGCTGATTGACTCCACACTGTATTATCTTCAGTAAGCGGGGAAGGGAGCAGTGCAGCAAACATGTCTGGAAGTGATAGGTAGAGTGACTTGTGCTGACAATGGGAGACTACAAGCACACTGTGCATCATCATGGTTGTTAGGTAGAGTGTTAATACAAACTATCACTAAACCTAGCTGTACAGGTTTATGTGCACACATGTACTTCGATTTTACACTTGTTTTGACCTACATTTTAATGCCATCCAGATCGTAGTGGTATTTGAACACATGAAAATCTATGTATTAATCTTTCTGAATTGACACAATGCCACGAAAATTAATAGTATTTCATGCTTGTAAAAAATTCAGTGGATCCACACAATATAACCTTTAGTGAATTGAGAACTTAAATGTTGATTGTATCAAAATAACAAATAACGAAAAGTAATAAAAACACCACATGCTATATATTCTAGTCAACTTATATTAATATCAAGGATGATTTTTGTTTTTCTTACATTTCTACCACATTCACATTGTATTCATTGCTGTATTTTTAAGAGTGATAATAAATTAAATGTTTATCTTAATGAAATGAAAATACCTATGTATGCATGAAATGACCACAGTAAACAGTGATATGGCGAATTGCTTGTCAGCAGTGAAAAAAATCACCTCTAAGACCTAAATATAGTAAGAGAAATTATTCAGGGGTAAGCTATTGTTTTTTATGTTTCACAATATTATGGGATTAACATTAAATTTAATGTATTGTTACATTAAAAATATGTATTCCATATACATAAAAAATAAAAATTATAAAATATAGTCACCTGAAAATAAAAGTATTATTCCTATAATGCAACAAATAATAATAAAAAATCCTTAAAAGAAAAATTGGAGTACGTATTTGACAAGTTCACCTTTTTTCCGAGGGTCATTTTTTGTCAGGAGTTTTACATTCTAATTTAATAGCTGTTCCATATTTAATTATTTTTAACTACAGGTTTATGCTTTCCTCCCTCCAGTGGCCATCTGTATATAATGCATTCTCTATCTAAATTGTATGTAAACCATAGCTATAGGCTTCTCTTGTTTTCTGCTTTTGGGTATGTCAAATTTATATGTACAACTAGCTGAATACCCGGCGTTGCCCGGTCTTCCTATCTTAACCTTTTGGGGAGGAAAATCATAGTAATATAAATATACCCATCTTTTATATAAGGGTGTAGGTAAGGGTTAATTTAACTGTCATATATTTTTATTTGGCATATAAGTAATATGTGTACCAGGTATTATTGAAATATCTCCAGGCGTACAGAAGTTATGTGGGAACATACATTTCCCATTGATTTGCATGGGACTTTAAACAAAAACCCCGACCCTCACAAATGGGGGTAGTTAAGGGATAAATTAACTATCCTATAGTTTAAGTGGACATATAAGTAACATGTGACCAAGTGTTATCGAAATATGTACAGCCGTTTGGAAGTTATGAAGTAACATGTATTTCCCATAGATTTGAATGGGACTTTAAAGAAAAACCCCGACCATGGCAAATGGGGGTGGGTAAGGGTTAAACCACCTATCCTATGTTTGTTGCTGACATATAAGTAACATGTGTGCCAAGTTTCATGTTAATATCTTTAGCCGTTTGGACGTGATGCTGGAACATACATACATACACACACACACACACGTTGAGTTTTATATATATAGATTGCAAGGGTGTTGTCAGTTTGATACCTGATGATCCAGCCAGCAATCTCGAGAGCTGATAACTTCCTATGCTCACTATCATTGCTGCACTGTTATTATTTGGCATTGTTTCCAACTCTCACTCCATGGACTACATAAAACACCTATGCAAAAGTTATGGAGAAGAGGAGTGAGTCGTTTTATAGACCTAACACATTTCCTCTCCTAGGATGACAATCTTGCTCCTGTATAGATACGGTATCGTGAGAAAATGTTACTGGCAGGAATAGCAGGTGATAATAAAGGTGAAATAAAAGAAAACTAATACAGCCACCACATCTAAGCACTGGTAAGTTGATATTGATATATGTATATTACATTTTTGTTTTTTAATTTAAATACTCTTTAATTACACTTTAATTTATTTACCCATAGAGGTTGATATATTAAGGAGAAGAGTGAAAGAGTGGTAAGAGTTCAATTGGTAAAGTGAATTTTAACTTAACTTAGTGAAAAAAGTAATGCTATGTTAATTTTGAATGCCCAATCATGGCCATGGTAACTTTAAAAGGTTAGACGATTGAAGTAAAGGTATCTTATTCAGAATTCTAACTGCGTATTTTCAACTCCTTTCCTGAATGGACCTCATCAAATTTCTCTAAGGCGAGGAAATTAACTGCTATCCTCAGCAGAAAGTAGAGCCTATATATTTATTGCAGAAATATGGTTACCCGCACATACTTATATATTTTGAAACTATTTACAATTTTAAATATTAACACCCATTGATAAGACGATTTATGTTAAGCTTATTTTGGTATAAAAACTATAAATTCTCCTTAGCTGGTAACACATTTTTTTCTTTGTAGACACTGATAAAAAGACAAATAATTTCAAATACATATCAATGGCACACGTAGAAAGTTGGTTGAGGATTTTCAAAAGCTTCTAGACACTCTCTCAAAGATGTTCTCCAGAAAAACATAAAAGACACAAATTAATGTCACCCAGTATTTTACATCTTTACATTAATTGTTAAAATGCAAGCAGTCCATACACGGAGCACATTTCTTTCCTGCAACCAGGGGTTGCAGGAAAGACATTTTCTCAATTCCCCCATCAACACAGACAGTGCAGACAGGGAAATTCCTCCTGCTGAGCCATTGTATTCTCCCTCCACCTGGAGAAGACAGTGATTAATTCTAACGTCTATACTAGCCACTAATAATAATCATATGCAAAGTCCAGCAGACTGGTTGTACCCAAGTTGATGGGTCAATCAACTCAGTACATTCAGCCTGTCTATACATGGCTCAAATCTCAGTTGGTTCCTGCTGAACCGGCTGAGATTCAAATGTCTATGGCCGGCCTTGAGCTCATCAGTCCACTGCTTCTTTGTCACATGTGCAGTATGAGGCTGTGAGAAGACCACGATCTGTAAGATTTCCTGCCATGCTGGACAGGGTTGTACTGTGGAACTGAGCTGTTTAAATCTTGGGACTGGATATTCAAGAATACAAATCATTCTGCAGGTAAAACAGCTCCCATATATTTATTTAATCTCTGTATTTATGTGATTTCATAGAGTTTGTTTTAATATAACAGCTGTTTTCCCCACATTGGCTTTGCCTTTAAGTAATCTTGCCACTACTGGGTCAAAGCAGAAAGAAGAATAACCTATAAAGCAGAGACGTTTATACTTCCCCTGTAGTGATGTATGAGCCGGCAGGAGGAACCACGGTGTATGGCAAGGAGAGAAGAGGTTCATCAACTAGAAAGCTGCATCCTAATGACGTTTCAATGCATGGACCACTCTGAATGTAAATATAGAGCCTATTCTCTTTCAGCTTTAACTATGTAATGACAGGGTCACTTAAACGTTTAATTACTTTATCATATTGTTCTATGATGAATAAATTAATGAAACAAAACATATTCAAAATTTACAGAGCTGAAACCTTATCTGAAAAGATGGCTTTATTGAGTTTGTTCTTTTACCAGGCATTTTTAATCTGTTATTTCTCAACAGCAATGTGGAAACCAAGCTAATACTCTGATACCATTAAATTACCAATACAATCATTTCACTGACATCATTGGCCCTAACTGAATGTCGATCATACTAAAAATGTGCTCTAAGCTGAATAGAAAACAACCAATCAAATCTTGGAATTTCTGCAAACAGTACAATAATACTTCTCCTTGTGGAATTTGTGGCCACTCGCATAGTAGGTTGTGCTATTGAGAATTGGCTATAAACTATACCTTTTCAGAAGCAATTCTTCAGCCAGACGGTAATTATATTTGTAATGGTAATGGTAATTATAATAAAAAATGAAATTTATAGACAAAATAAAGGAGCAACTAAATTGCACAGACCTGTGTAATTCATTTAAATAATTATAAATATAATCTTTTTTACTTTTGAATACATTTTCTCAAATAAAAGCAAGAACAAAATTTAATTTCCAATACAAATGTCTATTTTAGCTCCATACATTTGCTTTCATTTTACCTGTTTCTAATCCCAAAATAGGATTTCTGTGATTCATTTTTATTATGTGTTATTAGTGTCACTCAGGCAAGGTGTCAAACGACAAATGCCAATTAAGGTAAAAATGTTGTATACAAAGAAAACCAAAATGTGCATGTGGGTAAAGGGAAAAAAACAACAATAATTACCCACGGCTAGGATGCTGCACCATTGTTGGTAAAATAAAATTTACCCTAGTGCCAAACTCTACATCAGTATATGGATTTTTTTTTTCATTTCCATATACTGATGAATTTTGAAAATGTTATATGAATTGATGCACATCTTGATATATGCACAATTGTTTGATACGGCACACAAGCCCTTTACTGTATACATTAGGTATTTATTAGGAAGCGCAGGAAACGCCAGTAGAGTTTATATTTTTTTTTAATTAATTGTAGACATATACATTCACTAACTTGCATACCGTATTTTTCGGACCATAAGGCGCACCGGGTTATAAGGCGCACTATCATTAAGCGCCTGTTAACAGATTTTTTTCCATACATAAGGCGCACCGGGTTATAAGGCGCACGCGGGTATAGAAAATTAATGAATGAATGCACACCTCTGTCACACGCAAGCGCCAGCTCCGAAATGCCGTTGCATTCCAGTGACGTTACCGTGGCTCACGCTGCGCCCCATGCCTCGCTTTTAACAGTGTCACCATACCAGCTAGTTCCACTGCTATACGGACGGTTCGACATAGAGGGGCATAGGAGCATTTTACAGCTTACATTTGGTGTGGAAGGACGTTACAGTAGAGACTATTTCCATGATCTACATGCCGGATCTCTACTATTTACATGTAAGTGGATGCTGTAAACCTATCATGTATGTCTGTAATGCTCAATACATTAGGCGCACCGCATTATAAGGCGCACTGTCGATTTTTGAGAAAATGAAAGGATTTTAAGTGCGCCTTATAGTCCGAAAAATACGGTACTCTTTTTGATGTAAACCATGTAACCTTTGTTTCCCCCCTTGATATTCCTTTTCATAAGGCTTGTATTACCTGTCATTGAACGTACAGACACAAGGGGGTATGATTGAACATCATGTAGTGTAATAACCTACTGATTCTAATTTTAAAATCTGTAGCATGGTGAAGACAGCATGTGATTCTGCACCAAACTAGTCTATGACAGTCAGGCCAGCCATAGACGGTTAGAATTTCAGCCGGATTTGAACAGTTAATGGACAGGCTGAATATACCAAGTTGATTGATTAATCAACTTGGTTACAACCAGCCTGCCAGATTCTCTTGCGATTATTGCTAGCGGAATTGCTAGCAATAATCACTGTCTTCAAGTTCTCCTGGTGGATAAGGCTTCCCCCAACCCCCCGCCAGGAGAAGACAATAGCCCAGCAGGAGGTATTACCACATCAACACTGTCTCAAACCATGGGTTGCAGGAAAGAAATTTGCTCTGTGTATAGTCGGTCTAAGTAGATTTACATGATTACACCTCCATTTTATGTAGACTGACGTAGGTTGTATTTAGACTAAGGTGACCAGATTTTTAAAATGAAATCCGGGGACTCTCTGGCCGTCGCCGCTGCTGCCCGCCTCACAGCCTTTCAAGTCTTACTCTCCAGGCCTCGGCTACTACTGGGTGGGGAGTGGAGAAAGATCACTCCACCAGGTCAGGCAAGGAGATAAACAGGCAGGCGGCTGTCCGGAAGTTGAGCCAAGGCAGAAGAATGAGCGAGTGGAGCTGAATTAGCATGCACCAAAAATTGAAGAAATATTCCCTCCTCTCCGACCAGCACATGACTATCAGAAAGGAGCACAGATAATGAAAAACAAAACAAACAAACAAAAAAACCTAAGCTAGTAAAAGCGGCAGAGCGGGATTGTCTTTCAAATTGCCCCAGTCCCTGTTCAAATCCAAACTCGGGACAAAACTGGGGACAGACTTGATCCGGGGACAGTGTCCCCAATCCAGGGACTGTCCCTGGAAACCAGGGATGTCTGGTCACCCTAATTTAGACTGAGGAACAGACTCATATAGTCTCTCTGCAAAAGCATAAAAGACTACTGGATAAATTGCTATTTTCAAAGTGTATCTAAACCCAAGAACAGAAATGTAATATATTGCAGCTTGTCCATCCTTAAATGTGGTGGCTGTAATATTTATCCTTTTTAAGTTTTTTGTTTTCTTTATTTTCACCCGGGTAATCCTGTCCTTTTACAAAGGAACCTTCACCTCTGGACCCCTTTACATTACACAGCACCCTGCACCTCTGGACACCTTTACACAGCACCTTGCACCTCTGGACCCCTTTACACAGCACCCTGCACCTCTGGACACCTTTACACAGCACCTTGCACCTCTGGACCCCTTTACACAGCACCCTGCACCTCTGGACCCCTTTACATTACACAGCACTCTACACCTTTGGACCCCTTTACATTACACAGCACCTTGCACCTCTGGACCCCTTTACACAGCAACCCACACCTCTTGATGCCCTCACATTACACAGCACCCTGCACCTCTGGACCCCTTTACATTACACAGCACCCTGCACCCCTGCATGTTACACAGACCCCCCTAGTCCCTTCCTACCTTAATCATGCAGCCAGAGGGAGAGATACAGCAGCGCTGAACAGAGGGCGGGAACTGCTGGAGTTAATTTTTCTCGTCGGGAGTCTCAATTTCCTCGTCGTGTTCCTCGTCGGTCTGGTTTACGACGAGAAATACGTTCATGTGTATGCTTAGAAATGCGCGCATGCTCAGAATAAAGTATGAGACGGGAAAAGTAGCGTCGTAATGGAGATAGCACATTCGTCACTCTGTAACAGACTGAAAAGCGCGAATCGTCTCTCACCAAACTTTTACTTAACACGCAGTAACATGAGATTAGCAAAAGCAGCCCCAAGGGTGGCGCCAGTGGAATCGAACTTCCCCTTTATAGTGCCGTCGTACGTTTTGTACGTCACCGCGTTTGAGAACGACTAGATTTTGTCTTGACAGTGTGTACGCAAAGAAAGCTTGACAAGATTCTCGACAAGCCTGACAAGAAACTCGTCGAGTAAAACTATGTTTCTTTTATGACGAGATTCTCGGTCGTGTGTACGAGGCCTTAGAGACCAGAAGTCTCGCTCAGAAGTTCATATTGAGATGTATAAGGAACAAAATGCGCAACTCTGCCCCAAAGAAGTGCATGTGTTTTTTCAAACTTCGAGCAACAAACTTAAAACAACACTGTCCTTAGGTGTGACTTGGTTTCACTGAAAAAAATTGGAATCTTACAGTGAGCAATGAAGTGCTTCAGGAAATGTGATTCAGAATGCTTAAAGGGGTTGTAAAGGTTTGTTTTTTATTTTTTAAATAGGTTCCTTTAACCACTTCAGCCCCAGACCATTTTGCTGGTCAAAGACCGGGCCACTTTTTGCGTGTGATGTGGCACCCAAACAAAATTTACGTCCTTTTTTTCCCACAAATAGAGCTTTCTTTTGGTTTTGATCACCTCTGCAGTACCGTATTTATCGGCGTATACCGCGCACTATTTTGCCCTGAAAATCAGGGCAAAATCGTGGGTGCGTGATATACGCCGATACCTGCTTTCCCGCCACGAGTTTGAATACTGCGCCGGCAGTCTCGGCGCCTCTCGCACTGACGTCCTGTACGTACAGGACGTCAGCGCGACAGTTGCCGAGCCTGCCCGAAGATTCAGGAGTGTACTGCGCTCGGTATATGCCGGCGCAGTATTCAAACTCGTGGCGGGAAGGACGCGAGGATGCCGCGAGGATGCCGCAGAAGGATGCCGGACCCGCCGAAGAGGACACCGGACCCGCCGAAGAGGACACCGGACCCGCCGAAGAGGACAACGGACCCGCCGCAGAAGGACGCCGGACCCGCCGAAGAGGACACCCGAAGCCGTAGAAGGACGCCGGACCCGACGAGGCCGCCGATGGACGCCGCGCAAGACACCAAAACTGTAACAAAAAAACAAAAAAACTTTTTTTCCGCAGGATTGGGGGCCACTTTAGGGGTGCGCAGTATACGCGGGAGCGCGTTATACCGCGATAAATACGGTATTTAGTTTTTGCGCTATAAACAAAAATAGAGCGACAATTTTGAAAAAAAATCAATATTTTTTTCTTTTTGCTATAATAAATATCCCCAAAAAATATATAAAAAAAAATATTTTTCCTCAGTTTAGGCCGATATGTATTCTTCTACATATTTTTGGTAAAAAAAATCGCAATAAGCATTTATTGATCGCTTTGCGCAAAAGTTATAGCGTCTACAAAATAGGAGATAGTTTTATGGCATTTTTATTAATAACTTTTTTTTTACTAGTAATGGCGGCGATCAGCAATTTTTGTCATGAATGCGACATTATGGCGGACACATCAGACACTTTTGACACATTTTTGGGACCATTGTAATTTTTACAGCGATCAGTGCTAAAAAAATGCACTAATTGCTGTGAAAATGACACTGGTAGTGAAGGGGTTAACCACTAGGTGGTGCTTTAGGGGTTAAGTGTGCCCTAGTGAGTGATTCTTACTGTAGGCGGGGTGGGCTACATGTGATAAGACAGTGATCACTGCTTCCGATTACAGGAAGCTGTGATCACTGTCATTGTCACTAGGCAGAGCAGGGAAATGCTTGTTTACATCAGCATCTCCCCGTTCTTCCTCACCGTGGGATGATCGCAGGTATCCCTGCAGCGATCGAGTCCGGTGGCCCCGCGGTCTTAAAGGGGACATATATATACGTCCTTCTGCCTGTCCATGCCATGCTGCCGACGTATATAGTCGTGCGTTGGTGGTCGGCAAGCAGTTAAGCTAGTGTATTGTTGGTTCACTAACCTTTTCTTTCGATTTCCCTTCTAAATGTTTTTTTTTTCTTTGTTTTCTTTGTCTGAATTTCTCACTTCCTGATCCTCCTCAGTAAGCTGTTCTGGCTGACTAACCCCCAGCCAGAACGGCTCTGATGATGGGAGCAAGTTTACTGAGAAGGAACAGGAAGTGAGAAATTCAGACAAAGAAAAAAACATTTAGAAGGCAAATGGAAGGAAAAGGTAAGTGAACCAACAATGCACTAGCTTAAAGGAACCTATTTAGAAAATAAAAAACAAACCTTTACAACCCCTTTAAGTGTGACGCTTAGCCTAAATGTGCCAAGGGTGCTTTACATGGTAAAAATAGTGGAATGAATGCGGTTAGTGCACACCATTTCCTTATAAATTGTCTCGTAAATGCATGGCAGCAGCAGTTGGAATATTAATTATTTACTGTTTTAGTCTTCCAGGGTCTCACCAGAAACAACTGTAGCTGTAAATGATCAATGCCCCCTGAAATGTAGCTGCCATAAACCCATGACTTATAACCTTATAACAAACATGGGTTGTGTGATACCATTTCTAATAGGATGCTTTGTGTAAAATACAATCGTTAGAACAATAGAACATAGTGAAGGTAGCCATGTTACAATTCATAACATGGACAGATTGCTGGTAATGTAAAAAAACAAGCAGATCTATATTTCTTACTTGCAAAAAGACTACACTGCATTCTATTTCTTCCCCATGATAAGGTGACCAGATTTTTAAAATGAAATCCGGGGACATTTTTTTTATACTAGTAATGGTGGCAATTAGCGACTCTCTGCCCGTCACCACCACCGCTTGCCTCACAGCCTGTCAAGTCTTACTCTCCAGGCCCCGGCTACTACTGGGTGGGGAGCGGAGGAAGATCACTCCGACAGGGAAGAAAAGGAGATAAGCAGGCAGGTGGCTGGCCGGGACTTGAGCCAAGGCAGAAGAACGTGCGAGTGGGGCTGAATGGGCATGCACCCAAAACTGAAGAAATATTCCTTCCGCTCCGACCAATACATGATCATCAGAAAGGGGCACAGATAATGGAAAAAAATACACCACCCCTAAGCTAGTAGGAGCGGCGGAATGGGGTGTGTAATTCAGATTTTTTTTTTTTTATTCTGCACTGACTGTTTTTGAAATTGCCCCAGCACCTGTTTAAATCCAATCCAGGGACGAAACCGGGGACAGACTTGGTCAGGGGATAGTGTTCTCAATCCGGGGACTGTGCCCGGAAACCGGGGATGTCTGGTCACCCTACCCCATGATGACACCAGGTTCTTGTGTATACTTTACAGCCTACCTAGGCATCTGTGGTTTGAAATTTTTATGAAACTATTCCTAAAAACTAACCATGTTTATCTCTGATTACATCATGTTGATGATATTAAAAGTTTAAAATAGATGATCTAGGAATCTAGGAGCACAGGACTGTGTTGATTAGGGGGACTATTTTTATCTAGATTTATAAAAATTGGGGAAGAGTTATGCCCTGTACACACGATCGGTTCGTCTGATGAAAACGGACCGATGGACCGTTTTAATCGGACGAACCGATCTAGTGTGGGCCCCATCAGTTTTTTTCCCACCGGTGAAAAAAAATAGAACCTGTTTTAAATTTTTCATATTGGTTAAAAAAACGATAGAAAAAAAAACGATCGTCTGTGGGGAAATCCATCGGTCAAAAATCCATGTATGCTCAGAATCAAGTCGACGCATGCTCGGAAACATTGAACTTAATTTTTCTCTGCACGTCGTTGTGTTTTACGTCACCGCGTTGGACACGATCAGATTTTTAACCGATGGTGTGTAGGCAAGACTGATGAAAATCAGCTTCACCAGACTTTGCACTCTCCAGTTTTAGTAAATCAACCCCCCTGTGTCTTGGGGCTTTAGTTGGTGTCACTAGAATGTAAAGGGAAATATCTCCAATGGGAGTTCAGAGAGCAGCAAAATTGGTCTGACCCATCCCCACTCATTCCCAACCAAAAACTTTTACTGTTGTTGCATTTAATTGCTATATTTCGAAGACCATTCATTGTTGATCTCATAAACATAGCTACATACAGCACTGAGCAATCTGTACAGACTTAAAGCAAAGGTTTGGCAGAAGCGAGCATTAGGAAAGTCAACATGAAAATACTGAGCACAATGCTGCCATTATAGTTAAAAGTATCAGAGTTTCCTAACTACACACTGCCAACAAGTGCTTGTTAAGGACTATTCAGATCTGTGCTGTTACCACAATGCACATTGTAACACATGGAATGGCACCTTAACACACATACCCAGTGCTCTACAATGCACTTACCTTTTAACACAACGCTTGTAGTAAATTGCATTGAAAAATATATTTTAGCTGAATTTTCCATGTGCTGAGTTGCACTGACAGCCGAAAATGAGCAGTCAGACTTAATGCAACACATCTCAATGCATGGAAATGCATTAAAGTGTTACTAAACCCAGTAATAAGAAAATAGTTCATCCACCCACCCACAGTGCCCACAGCATATAAATCATCTTTTTACATTAAACTACTGCCACTTTATACCTTTTTAGATGATCTGTATACCACCACGGTTACATGATAAACTGCACAGTTTCTCCAGTGCTGAGAGATAAGGAAGGAGGAGGTTTCCACTGCAGCCTTTATACATGCCCACTTGTGTGATGTCAATATCATGTGACCTGGCTAGCTCTGATTAACAAGTAAATGTTCTCTCCAGCAAAAAATACACAACGGAGCATGTGCAGGTCGGCTACTCTGCCTGTGCTAGCTAGCCTTTCCCAGACAGACAGTGCAGGAGGAGGAGGATCTGTGCATACAGGATAAAACAGCATTTTTTACACAAAGCAGAGGATTAACCCCTTAATTTCCACAGTGAGTATAACAAGCATGGTATGCTGCATATACAGATTGATTTCACTGTTGTGGGTTTAGTAACGTTAATGTGTGTGGATTACTGCAGCAGAATGTCTAGATGGACCCTAAAAGAGATACCCTTAACTGGATTAACCGCTTGCCAACTGCCTCACGTAGATATACGTCAGCAGAATGGCATGGGTAGGCAAAGCAACGTACTGGTACACTGCTTTAAATCTGCCACCTAGCGGGTGCCACGGCGGCGCCAAAGCGACGCACTGCAGAATCGCAAAAAATGACCTGGTCATTCAGCAGCCAATTCTACTGGGGCTGAAGTGGTTAAACATTGAAAAATCCAATAATTGTTATAATGTTTATGATCTAGCCAATAATAGGCCAGCACAGTAGCTAACAGTCAGTACACATCTATGTGGTGCATTTTAGGTGCAATTTTTTAAACTTTTTAGGTGCTTTACTATTGAACTATATATAAATATAATGTCTGCTTTCATTAAAGTGCATCAAAGATGCAGCATGCAGGATTCTTTAACACAATGCATCTAAAACATCCCTAAAACACACAGGTGTGAATGATGCCTTAGTGGTTAACACCTTTGCCTGGAGTCCCTGGTTTGAATCCCGGTCAGGACACTTTTTGAGCATTCATGTTCTCCCTGCACTTGTGTGGGTTACATCCCTCACTCCAATAATATAATGACAGGTTAACCACTTGCCGACCGCACTATAGCCGAATGATGGCTACAGCGTAGTCATTCAGATCTGGGACACCGTCATATAACAGCCTCCTGTGACCGCTCCTGCCGTGCACCCACTGCAGGATGCGGGCAGTGCGCTCTATGATCACAGTGTCCTCTGGACACTGCTGATCATAGATTGAGGTAAAGAGCCAATCAGCAGCTCTTTACCATGTGATCAGCTGTGTCCAATCACAGCTGATCATGGCGGTAAACAGAAGCTGGGTATCGGCACTCCTTTTCTCATGCTGACAGTACGAGGAGAGCCGATAAACAGCTTGTGTAAAAGGGATATGTACATTGATTATCAGTGTCCTGATTAATAGTGCAATCCAAACAATGCTGCCAATCAGTGCCCATCAGTGCCATCTATCAGTACCACCTACCAGTGTCCATCAGTGCCCATCAGTTCTGCCTATCAGTGCCCACCAGTGCTGCCTCATCAGTGCCCATCAATGCCTATCAGTGCCAATCAGTGAAGCCTCATCAGTAAAAGAGAAAAATTACCTGTTTGCAAAGTTTTATAACAAACTATGAAAACATTTTTTCTCTCAAAATTTTCGGTCTTTATTCATTTATTTAGCAAAAAACAACAATCCCATTGTGATTAACTACCACCAAAAGAAAGCTCTATTTGTGTGAAAAATAAAAAAAATTGCGTCTGGGTACAGTGTTGCATGACCGTGCAATTATCATTCAAAGTGTGACAGCGCTGAAAGCTGAAAATTGGCTTTGGCAGGAAGAGGGTAGAAGAGCATAGATTTAGGCAGCTCCAGCACCTCCAGCACTGAATGTATGTGCTGGAAAGGGGTGCTTGGGCATGCAGGAAAACAGACCAGAATATCTCCTAGCACCCCAAACAGCAGCTGTCATAGAGACTCCTACAGTAATATTGCTTGACTACATCCTTAGCAGGCACTAAGTTGTTTCCAGCATTAGCAGATACCAGGCAGTGGGACTACTTAAGTGCTGCTAGATCATGTATTTATCTCTGTCGCATTTTCAGACACATCATTTTACTTCTAGGCCAGCTCAGTTATTTCCAGGCCAGGTTAGGTAGTCCCCAGTGATGTGATATGCCCTCTTCTGGCAAAGGAAGAAGACGCTGTGATGTTCGGACTCCTCCTTGCTGTCTATGTTCCTTTATGTAGCCTGCTGCAGTAAAAAATTGTTACCATTTATTCTCTACTCCTGCCCACACTGACAGATCGGGGTTCTGTTGTTAATGGGGTGAGTCTAGTCTATTGTTTCTGGCTGCTGAATGGTCTTTTGATGCTGGATATTGGGGGATCTATTGTTGCAGGGGTGAAGGGGAGGTGTAGTGCTGCTGCAGAGGATCTGTTGTGTCTGGGGGGTCTATAGTAGGTGGCTGCAGGGGGTTTATTTTTACTGCCTTTCTTGTATATATTACTAACACACAAAGTTGATTCTGTATTCTCTAAAAGGGATGGTGCTAGGAGGTTGGTATGGGGTGCAAACAAGAGATGATGGTGGGAGGTGAGTAGGGGTGGAGACAAGGGTAACTTGGGGCAGGCTGAGAATACTTGCACTTATTCACTGAGAAAAAAAAGCACTGGGCCCTAGTATGTACAGTCATGTGAAAAGAGTATTTGCAGAATTTTTTATTTATTTTTTTACATCTTTCTCACACTTAAATGATTCAGATCAGCAAACAAATTTTAATATTACACAAAGATAAACCAAGTTAATCTAAGATGCGGTTTTTAAATTATTATTTCATTTATTAGGGGGAAAAAAAGCTGTTCAAACCTGCCTGGCCTTATGTGAAAAAGTAATTGCCCCCTCCCATGCTGAATCATGAATTAACTGTGATTAACCAAATTTTTTTGGAACGCTAAGTTAAATTTCACTTGCCACACCCAGGCCTGATTACTGCCAGACCTGTTGAATCAAGAAATAACATAAATAGAAGCTGTCTAACAAAGTGAAGCACGCTAACAGATCACAAAAAGCCAAACATCATGCCACAATCTAAAAAAATTCAAGAACATATGTGAAACAAAGTAATGTACATGTATCGGTCTAGGGAGGGTTTCAAAGCCATTTCTTACGCTTTGGAACTCCAGTGAACCACGGGGAGACTCATTATCCACAAATGGAGATAACTTGGAACAGTTGTGAAACTTCCCAGGAGTGGTCGGCCTACAAAAATGACTCCAAGGACATGAGGACAACTTATGCAGACGGTCATAAAAGAGCCCAGAACAACAGCTTAGGGACTGCAGGCCTCGCTTGCATCAGGTAAGATCAGTGTTCATGATTCAACAATAAGAAAGAGACTGGAAAAATGGCATCAACGGGAGAGTTCCAAGGCCAAAGTCACCGCTGACCAAAAATAACACAAAGGCTCATCTCACATTTACCAAAAAACATCTTGATTATCCCCAAGACTTTTACGCAAATATTCTGTGGATTGATGAGACAAAATTTAACTTTTTGAAACATCTGCATTTTAAAAAAAAGAACATCATACCAACAGTCAGACATAGTGGTGGTAGCATGATGGTCTGGGCCTGCTTTGCAGCTTCAGGACCTGGACGACTTACCATAATTGATAGAACCATGAATTCTGAGCTCTACCAGAAAATTCTAAAGGAGAATGTCCGGCCATCAGTTCGTGACCTCAAGATCAAGTGCACTTGGGTTATGCAGCAGGACAATGATCCAAAACACAACAGCAAGTCCACCTCCAAATGGTTGAAACAAAGCAAAATTAAGGTTTTGGAGAGGCCTAGTCAAAGCTCGGACT
This sequence comes from Rana temporaria, assembly GCF_905171775.1. Taxonomy (NCBI): domain Eukaryota; kingdom Metazoa; phylum Chordata; class Amphibia; order Anura; family Ranidae; genus Rana; species Rana temporaria. Next base: position 106,636,328 of record NC_053490.1, on the reverse strand, counting down.
TAAATCCAAATGAGATGCTGTATCATGACCTTAGGCTGGATTAGAATCTATGCAGTTTTAGTGCTTTTTGCATTTTGCAGATTTGCACTACAGAATGTGTTCCATAGGAAACAATGTTAAATGGACGGTAGTCAAAATCTGCAAAATGCAAAAAGCACTAAAAAAAATAGGTGTGGATCCAGCCTAACACTGGCTGAATTAAAACAATTCTGCAAAGAAGAGTGGGCCAAAATTGCTCCACAGCAATGTGAACGACTCATTGCCAGTTATCGCAAATGCTTGATTGCAGTTGTTGCTGCCAAGGGTGGCACAACCAGTTATTAGGTTTAGGGGGCAATTACTTTTTCACACAAAGCCAGGCAGGTTTGGACAGCTTTTTTACCTTAATAAATGAAACCATCATTTAAAAACTGCATTTTGTATTTACTCGGGTTATCTTTGTGTAATAAAAAAATTTGTCTGATGATCTCAGTCATTTAAGTGTGACAAATATGCAAAAAAAAAAAAAAAACAGAAAGGGGGCAAATACTTTTTCACACAACTGTATGCATGTCAGATAGGAACCTTAGATTAGAGTGTATGGTTTGTAATGTGCTCCACAAATTGTCGGTGCTGTATGATATTAAGCTATGTTTACCATAACACCTAAATAGTTCACATACTCCATTATATTAAGAAAAAAAGTGTAAACTATGAATCAACCAAAAGACTACGGGGCAGATCCACATACATACACTGCGCCCGGCGCAAATGTAAGATACGCTATGCCGCTGTAACTTACTTGGCTTTGGTTTGAATCCTCAACGAATTTGCGCCGTGAGTTAAGGCGGTGTAGTGTATCTCTCGTGGCGTAAGGGCGCGGAATTCAAATTGGGCGGGTAGGGGGCGTGTTTCATTTAAATGAAGCCCGTCGCCGCGCCGAACGAACTCCGCATGCGCCGTCCGTAAAAACTCCCAGGGTGCATTGCTCCAAATGACGTCGCAAGGACGTCATTGTTTTCAACGTGAACGTAAATGGCGTCCAGCCCCATTCACGGACGACTTACGCAAACGACGTAAAATTTTCAAAATTAGACGCGGGAACGACGGCCATACTTAACATTGAGTACGCCACCATATAGCAGCTTTAACTATACGCCGCAAAAAGCCGAACTGAAACGACGTAAAAAAAAATGCGACGGCCGGTCGTACGTTCGTGGATCGTCGGAAATAGCTAATTTGCATACTCAACGCGGATTACGACGGGAACGACACCTAGCGGAAGCCGAAAAATTGCATCTAAGACCCGACGGCGTACGAAGACGTACGCCTGTCGGATCTAACACAGATGCCGTCGTATCTTGTTTTGTGGATACCAAAACAAAGATACGACGCGCAAAATTTTAAATTACGCGGCGTATCAAGAGATACGCCGGCGCAATTTCTTTGAGGATCTGCCCCTACAGTTATAAAAAAATATATATAGAGAGAGAGCTTGTCTATCTATCTAAAAAGGATCTACGTACAAAGAATCACATTTTCCTAAGAAAAGTACAAGTCCACTTTTAGAGCAATCAATCTCTGGTTAATTTAAAGTGGAAAATTATGCAGACTCACGCAACGCTCATGACCTGTGAACAGCTATCAAATGTTCTTATGTTCTCAAGTGTCTCAATGTCTTATTTCTGAGAACTGAGTTTCCGATTCACTGGTGCAGATGGTGGGATTTTTTTTTTAAAAGATTAATTAAAGGAGTTCTCTGACCTAAAACTTTTAACCCCCGCTGTGCCCGGGCTGTAAAACTATACAAAATAAACTTTCACTTACCTGCCTACGATCCCCCGTTGTTCCGATATCGCCGTCCCGTTCTCCGGTCTCTTCCGCTTCCTGTGTGTCGGTGACTCATAGTGCGCTCAGCCTATCAGCGGCCGCGACGGGACATTGCTGCAGCCGCTGATAGGCTGAGCGCACTATGAGTCACCGACACACAGGAAGCGGAAGGGGCCCGGGACCGGAGAACGGGACGGCGATATCGGAACAACGGGGGATCGTAGGCAGGTAAGTGAAAGTTTATTTTGTATAGTTTTACAGCCCGGGCACAGTGGGGGTTAAAAGTTTTAGGTCAGAGAACTCCTTTAAGTATTGATGTTAGGGTTTTTCTTTTACTGTTCAACTAAATGCAATATTAGACTGAAAAACAGTGGCGGCCCGTCCATAGGGACGCACAGGCGCCGCCCACCCACTCCCACAGTCACAAAAAAATAAAAATAAAAAAAAACGGGCCTTTTAAGAACTTTTATTCGGCTAAAATGTCATTTTGACATTTTAATCGCAGTTCTGGCGGCCATCTATAGAGGGCGCTGCAGCGCCACCCCCTCTCGCAAATAACACACATTCGTGCATAAATGCACGAATGTATGTTATTGGTTGGTTGCCAGCTGCCTGGTCTATTCATATAACTGGACGCGGGACGCCGGTTACCCGAATAGTGGCAGCTGGTTGGCTGAGGGGAACTGCCTATCAAAGCCAGCGGCTCTGATAGGCTTTTCTCCGGCTCTCGGATGTCTATACTCGGAGCGCAGGCAATCTGCGCTCCTTGCATAAGACAAACGGCCGTTTCAGCCAATCAGGTTCCCGGATTCTGGTTATCAGGAACCTAATTGGCTGAAGCTTCACCACAGCGGCAGAAGACATCGAGGGAGGACATGGAATGCTCAGGTAAGTGCTTTTTACAGGGAAAGGGGCACAGTGACATCATGGGGCACAGTGGTGACAAAGGGCACAGAGGTGACAATTGGCACAGTGGCATCATGGGGCACAGTGGTGACAAAGGGCACAGAGGTGACAATTGGCACAGTGGCATCATGGGGCTCAGTGGTGACAAAGGGCACAGAGGTGACAATTGGCACAGTGGCATCATGGGGCACAGTGGTGAGTGACAATGGGCACAGTGGCATCATGGGGCACAGTGGTGACAATGGGCACAGTGGCATCATTGGGCACAGTGGTGACAATTAAAGGGCACAGTGGTGACAATTGGCACAGTGGCAACAATTGAGGGGCACAGTGGCTGCGTTTGATGGCATGGCACAGTGGTGAAAATTGATGGAACAGTGGCTGCGTTTGATGGCATGGCACAGTGACTGCGTTTGATGGCATGGCACAGTGGTGACAATTGATGGCACAGTGGCTGCGTTTGATGGCACAGTAGCTGCGTTTGATGGCATGGCACAGTGGTGACAATTGATGGCACAGTTGCTGTTTGATGGCATGGCACAGTGGTGACAATTGATGGCACAGTGACTGCATTTGATGGCATGGCACAGTGGTGACAATTGATGGCACAGTTGCTGTGTTGCATGGCACAGTGGTGACAATTGATGGCACAGTGACTACATTTGATGGCATGGCACAGTGGTGACAATTGATGGCACAGTTGCTGTGTTTGATGGCATGGCACAGTGGTGACAATTGATGGCACAGTGGCTGCATTTGGTGGCATGGCACAGTGGTGACAATTGATGGCACAGTTGCTGTGTTGCATGGCACAGTGGTGACAATTGATGGCACAGTGGCTGCGTTTGATGGCATGGCACAGTGGTGACAATTGATGGCACAGTTGCTGTTTGATGGCATGGCACAGGGGTGACAATTGATGGCACAGTGACTGCATTTGATGGCATGGCACAGTGGTGACAATTGATGGCACAGTTGCTGTGTTTGATGGCATGGCAAAGTGGTGACAATTGATGGCACAGTGGCTGCATTTGGTGGCATGGCACAGTGGCTGCGTTTGATGGCACAGTGGCTGCATGTGATGGGCACAGTGAGGCTGCAATTTTTTTTTTTTTTCGTTTGCGCCCCCCCAAAAATTTTGAGCACCAGCCGCCACTGCTGAAAAATATGTCCTTCGCTCACGCCCATAGTGGGAAATCTGTCTTTTACTCCCGGACTCCGCGACCCCAAATTCCAAGACCTGAAAATAGTTGATCGTTCACAGGCCCGACACTTTGTTGTCAATGGATGACTAGACAACAAATTATGGATGACCCAGATCTGTCAGGATTGTCTTTTTGGCAGAAAATACAGCTGGCTCACTTCATTGGATCCCTTTCCCCTCCGGAGTCATTTCAGAGGCAACTTACCACTTTCGAACTGCTTTGACTTGACCAGTCTTTACTTCCCCATGTGGTCTCTCTAACCTACAAACTGCTGATAACACCACCAGCGGACCACAAGCTTTCATATATCACCAGTTGGGAAAGAGAACTGGGGCTGGAGTTGACTGAGAAACAGGTAGAGGTTGGCTCTTTGCTCCACATCTTCTGGTCCTGTCGGCTTCTGCAGCCCTACTGGACTGAAGTACATCATATTGTCCAAAAATTTACTGATAGAACCATACCAAAAGATCCTGCTTTTTACCTCTTGCATCACCACAATATACCAAGTAAAGCATATAGAAAGTCTATTTTGCCCCTCCTGATCACAGCAGTGAAGGGATGCATTCTGCTGTACTGGATGTAGAGGCAGCCTCCGTCGATTTCCATCTGGCTGAAAAAGGTTGCTGACATTTATGCAATGGAAGATTTGGTAGCCACAGAAAAGGGCCTCCATGAGAAATTTTCTAAGAGATGGTTTTACTGGCACGAGTTTGTCTACTCTGAGGAATATGCGGGACTAATTTAAAAAAACCCTTGCTAAATACCAGCATACTCGGCGAACCCTCTGGCCTGGATGTATTTACCAAATGTTTTCTTGCAAAAAACAATAGATAATGCGGTGTATACCGCTTTGCTTGGCACTTACCAATCTCGGCTTGCTTCCTAGGCTTGCCCTGTCTGTTGATTCAGTTCCATACTGCCCAGCTGTTGCTGATTTTGGCTTGCACTCACATTTCCTTTACTACTTCCTGCTCTGGTACCAAGCTGTTGCTGTGTCCTGCCAGGGCTGTGGCTTACAGTTCAACCCACCTACAGTGTGGATTCTGTCAGCCAGCTACTACAGCACTCGTGCCACTGCATGCCTTCACACTCTCTGTCTTCACCTTCAGGAGTGTGGGACAGGAGTTGCAAGAGAAGCGCCACAATGTCATGTCTGTGGATGGCTATATGCAGCTCTAGGACATCAAAGAAAAATAAACAGTGTCTTTATGACGCACAGTACTATGCAATAATTTTAGGCAGGAGTGAGAAAATGCTGTAAATAAAGAATGCTTTCAGAAATGGAAGTATTAATAGTTTATTTTGATCAATTAACAAAATGGAAGTTAAATGAAAAGAAGAGAAATCCAAATCAAACTAATACTTGGTGTAAACCACCCTTTGCCTTCAAAACAGCATCAATTCTTCTAGGTACACTTGCACACAGTTTTTAAAGGAACTCGTCAGGTAGGTTGTTCCAAACATCTTGGAGAACTAACTACAGATCTTCTGTGGATCTAGGCTGCCTCAAATTCTTCTGTTTCTTTGTGTAATCCCAGACAAACTCGCTGATGTTCAGATCAGGGCTCTGTGGCGACAAAACCATCACTTCCAGGAATCCATGTTCTTTACATTGAAGATAGTTCCTAATGACATTGGCTGCATGTTTTCCTGCTGCAGAATACATTTGGGGCCAATCACACACCTACCTGATGGTATGGCATGGTGGATAAAAATCTGCCTGTATTTCTCAGCATTGCGAACACCATTGATCCTAACCAATTCTCCAACTTCATTCGCAGAAATGCAGTCCCAAACTTGCAAACCACCATGCTTCACTGTTGCCTGCAGACACTCATTATTGTATCGCGCTCCAGTCAAAAAACTGCCTCCTGCTACAGCCAAATATTGCAAATTTTGACATGAGTCCAGATCACCTGCTGCCATTTTTCTTTACCCCAGTTCCTATGTTTTTGTACACAGTTGAGTTGCCAAGCCTTGTTTCCACATGGGAGGTATGACTTTTTGGCTGCAGTTCTTCCCTGAAGACCACTTCAGGCCAGACTTCTCCGGGCAGTAGATGGGTGTACCTTGATCCCAATGGTTTCCCCCAGTTCTGTGCTGATGGCACTGCTGGACATCTTCCGATGTCAAAGAAAAGCAAACATTATTTCTCTTTCATCTGCTGCATCAGGTTTCCTTGGCCGAGCACTACGTCTATGGTCCTCCATATTGCTTGTTTCTTTGTGCTTCTTCAAAAGAGCTTGAACAGCACATCTTGAAACCCCAGTCTGCTTTGAAATCTTTGCCTAGGAGAGACCATACTGATGCAGTAGAACTACCCCGTGTCTTGTTGCTGCACTCAGTCTATAGTGTATTACCTGTGACATAAAACTGTCTTCCACAACCGCACCTTAGTAGCAGAGTTTGGCTTTTCCTCACTAAGTTTTAAGACTCCTACACAGCTGTTTAAGTTAATGACTGTGTTTCAGCCTGCTAATGAAAATGATGATCAGCAGCACCTACTCGGTATAACTTGGTTAGTCATACACCTGACACTAATCCTAAAAAATCCCTGGCTTTGTGCAAGTGTATAAAGTGTGCAAGTGTAAGAATTGATGCTGGTTTGAAGCCAAAGGGTAATTATATCAAATGATTTGATTTAGATTTTTCTTCTGCTCGCTCAACTTTGTATTGAGTAAATTGATAAAAATAAAAATTACAATATATATGTTTGAAAGGATTCTCACTGTACAGCATTTGTCCACACCTTCCTAAAATGTTTGCACAATATTGCATAATTTATGCATAATTATTTATGCATAAAATTGCATAAATAAGTACTGTGAATATGGATCTGTAGACACTGAAGATAATCTCAAAGTCAATGTAAAAAATGCTTTGATGAATTCTGAAGAAGAAGGGAAGCCTGAAACCCCAAAAGTCAAAGTGTTGATTGACAAAATGGAATTTATCATAGTGCTGTTAACGTAAAGATGAATAAACCATCCAACAGACAATGTAATATTAATTATGGATATTCTACAGGCACAAATTGTGTTTTGTGCCAAGTATAGGAAAGGCAGTTATTTTCCACCACTTCTACTAAGGCTTACTGGCCTCATTACCTTTGTTTAACTGCCCTCATATTTTTATTGTAGGTGGAGGTAGAATTGCAGTAGTGTATAATCTGCCCCTCCCAACTACGCACTTTTTTTTAAAGATGACGGGGATTTTATTTTTCAATTGGCCAGCTGCACCTCCAAAAATGTCAGCTATGATGTATATAAATATTTTTTGTTTACTGCACAAACAACACTGGAACATTTTACGTTCTGTTGGTTAGAACTTTGGTAAAGACACACAACATTGTCAGTATTCGGTGCTAAAATACAAAAGTATTGTTGCATAGACTGAGACACTGAAAATCATTGCTGTATGACCAACAGGGAACAAAGACATTATTATTTTACCACTGTGACATGAAAAATATACAATCACGATAAACTCACAAACAACACTGCTACAGATATACAGTATGTATTGTCATTGCTTTCTAAAAGTAAAACGTGATTTCGTTTTCTGTTAAATATAAAACAGAAAAAAAATATAAGCTGGTTAGGTATCAGCAGCAGTGGTAAACTAACTATTAGGACTTTTCTTGTTTAAAAATAAACAAATCCAAACTATATACTGTAAATATATATATATATATATATATATATATATATATATATATATATATATATATACAAAGCTATAATGTATATACAGTATATATATATATATATATATATATATACACACACCATATATCATTTGTGTTACGGTTTTTGAAACCGCACCCCCTGGATCTCCTAACTCCAAAGTCCCTATTTTTATTTTTTTAACTTTGACCCCCTGACCCACAGATTACAGGGCAGATTATTGCACAAGTATGGTAAAACTATGCACAGTGTCTTCCACTTTTATAATCTGCATTATCTAAAGAGTGTTGGTTGTACCCTGCATTCTATTCAAACTCTATTCCTATGCAGGGAAATTTTTTACTTTTCCTAAGCCCTAAATCGGGCCTGGGTGTAACCCAGGTTTGTAACTGCCTGAGCACCCTCCATCCCAACAAATGCAAAACTGATTTTACAAAGCTTTAGAAAAACAACTTTAGCAATAATAACTATTGAAAATTTCCGTAAAACATTCACAGGTAACTTTAAAAAAAATGTAAGGAACCATAAGCATGGGGGCTCCTGGAATAATCATAAACCTTGCATAGCAGATTCATGTCCAAAGTTTGATACAATTACAGTGCTATCCCATAGCAACGGTATGTACATCTAAATTAGACACTAAAATATGAGCATCAATTATACAACACAAACAGTACGGCTACAGTAAATAAATGCATTAAACTTGCTAATACATTTATTACCACTGCTACTTTCACTAATAATAACAAAGGCAACAACAACAACAATAAACGTTATAATGAAAAACACTTAACATACACAATAATGCAGAACTTTAAGTTATAACATACATGTAAATTTATGTTCACTGTACAACTGTAAATTAAGTATAACTTTTTTTTTAAAAATCAATAAATTTCTCTTCTAGCCTTCTTCTTTATGTACATAATACCATGTTATACAGCTCACATAAGAACTTGTTAAATTTGTAATTATAATGTTTTTTTTTCATTAGTTTCCTCGTTCCTAGCTTTCCTTTATGGGAACAGAGAATTGTGATAACATAGGCTTACGTGAAGCTGACATAAAAACATGGAAAATACATGGTAATCTAAGTTTGCTATACAAACTATTAATGAACAAATCAAATTTCCATTCTAGGCTTCCTCTGTCAGTACACAATACAGAACTGCCATGCCATATTGCTATAAAACTCATAGGAGAACTTGTTGCATATCTGAGGCCAAGAAAATACATTAAATAAATTAACTATATTATTTTATTTAAATCATTACATTTTTATTCTAGCCTTTTCTGCAGCTACACAATGCAGAGTTGCCATACCATAAGGGGCTGGTTTACTAAAAGCAAATAGGATGTTCACTTTGCAAAGGGAATTATCCATTAGCTTAGTAAATGTGCTGAAAACCCACTTTACAAAACAATACCCAATCACCTACAAGGATGAGAAAAAACAGTATCTTTGCTTGCACATGATTGGATGATGGAAGTCAGATCATTTACTAAGCTAAGGGAAAATCCCCTTGCAAAGTAAAGACTCCTTTGCAAAGTGAACAACCCATCAGTCCCATTATGCATACATTATAGGGCAGGGATATGCATGCAAATCTTTGTTTTCTGTACAAATAAATATGAATTATATATTTGTTGTGATCATTAATTTCCCTTCTAGTCCATACTATTTGGGTACACAATAAGGCCTCATAAACATGGGCATAAAAAAAAAAAAAGCATTTTGAAGTTTGTTTGCTTAGTCTGATTTTTCTTTTTTTTATTTTGTTTTTGATTGGGGGCATGCACACAATTGCATAAACATGCTTTGTGTTCAGATCCATAACCCAAAATGTTGACATTTTGCATCTAGGGAAATGTGATTCACATGCTTACTAGTATAAATGCATGTATATTAGTATGCCTAAATTCAAAAAGTGAATTCTGCTATTGAAAATAAAGCTGGAGGATATGGCAACTACACAGTAAAATGGATCTAAAGGCAAGCATTTTACTGATCATTAGGTACTTTTGTTTCCAGAAAAACCTTGCCTATGACCAGTAAAATTCTTATGGCTGTGTGCATGTAGCCTAAGGCCTCATTCACACGGCCGTAAAAAAACGCATTTACAAGCGTTTTTATTTAAGGATCTAAATGCAGCTGCATTGTTTTCAACTGAAACATTCACACAGGTATGTAAATGTACTGCATTTCTATCTGTAAATCCAAAAATCTGCGTCTAAGGACTAATGCAGAAACATATGCAATCTAAAAAAAAAAACACAAAAAAGTACAATTTTTATGCATGATTTTTTTTTAAAAAGATCTATTTACTGATCATTAATGCTGGAACTTTTTTTCCATGCCTAGTGATCAGTAAAATTGTTATGGCTGTGTTATAGCCATGTGAACGTAGCCTTATAGTGCTATACAGCTCACATAAGGACTTGCTACAAATCCGAGGACAAGAAAATACATGCAAATATACAACCACTGTACGACCACTGTACCTGTACTAATCATTAAATTCCCCTTGTAGCCCTTCTCTGTGGGCCCACAGTACAAACTTGCCAAATAGTGCTGTGCAGCTCATGTAACAATTTGATTCATATATGAGGCCAGAAACATGTACAAATCTAGGTTTGCTGTACAACTATATATAAATTAATCAGTAAATTTCCCTTTTAGCCCTCTATTGTTGTTGTCACAAGGACTTGCTTCCCTTCCCTTGACACATAAGGACTTGCTTCCCTTCTCTTTGTAACATAAGGACTTGCTACACATTTGAAGCCAGAAAAAAAACACATGGAAATCTATGATCACTGTACAACTATATATGAACTATTAATTAAATTCTGTGATACACAATTCTGAGCTGCCATAACAGAGTGCTATGCAGCTCACTGAAGAATCTGTTTCATATCTGAGACCAGGAAAATGCATACATGTCTATGTTTACTATACAGCTAAACAAAGTTTGTTTTAATTAATGCATTTCCTTTCTACACAAAACACAACTGTCATAACATAGTACTGTACAATTCAATTAAAGACTTGCTACATATCTGAGGCCAGGAAAATACAAGAAAAATTCATGATCACTGTACAACTATAATATAAAGTTGATCATTATACTGAACTGTCATACCATAGTGCTACATAGCTCATATAAGGACTTGTTACATATCTGAGGCCAGGAAAATACAAGAAAAATCAATAATCAATGTACAACTATAATATAAAGTGGATCTTTAAATTTCCCCTGTAGCCTCTTCTGTGTATACACCATACTGAACTGTCATACCATAGTGCTACATAGCTCTTATAAGGACTTGTTACATATCTGAGGCCAGGAAATGACACAGCACTTCTGTTTTATACCCTGTAAAAAA
>NC_053490.1:106602838-106620338 GCF_905171775.1 Rana temporaria | reverse complement strand
GTTGGGAAAATGAAAAAAAAATGGCCAAATGGATAGGCACATGAGGATAGAAGATGGCAGTTGATGGTCATAAACAGTTCTGCTCGGTGATGCAGGTGTTCTGACAGATGATAAAGTCAACTGCACAGCCCAGAATAGCAGCACCTGGGCTACAGAGCCCAGGAGAGGGGAGGCTGGGGACTTGTGGAACACATGAAAGCACATTAGCAGTTTCACACTTCACTAGTCCGACAAGATCACTTGTGCTCCTAGCAAGCAAGGGACTACAAGATGAGCTGCAGCCAGTCAAACACAACCCCCACCACACAACCAGGCAAATACAACGCCCACTATACAGCCAGCCAAATTCAATTTCACCATACAGCCAGGCAAATACAGCCCCCACCATACAGCCAGGCAAATACAGCCCCCACCATACAGCCAGGCAAATACAGCCCCCACCATACAGCCAGGCAAATACAGCCCCCACCATACAACCAGGCAAATACAACGCCCACTATACAGCCAGCCAAATTCAATTTCACCATACAGCCAGGCAAATACAGCCCCCACCGAAACAACCAGGCAAATACAGCTCCCACCATACAACCAGGCAAATACAGCCCCCACCATACAACCAGGCAAATACAACGCCCACTATACAGCCAGCCAAATTCAATTTCACCATACAGCCAGGCAAATACAGCCCCCACCGAAACAACCAGGCAAATACAGCTCCCACCATACAACCAGGCAAATACAGCCCCCACCATACAACCAGGCAAATACAACGCCCACTATACAGCCAGCCAAATTCAATTTCACCATACAGCCAGGCAAATACAGCCCCCACCATACAGCCAGGCAAATACAACGCCCACTATACAGCCAGCCAAATTCAATTTCACCATACAGCCAGGCAAATACAGCCCCCACCATACAACCAGGCAAATACAGCCCCCACCATACAGCCAGGCAAATAGAGCCCCCACCATACAACCAGGCAAATACAACGCTCACTATACAGCCAGCCAAATTCAATTTCACCACACAGCCAGGCAAATACAGCCCCCACCATACAACCAGGCAAATACAGCCCCCACCATACAGCCAGGCAAATACAGCCCCCACCATACAACCAGGCAAATACAGCTCCCACCATACAACCAGGCAAATACAGCCCCCACCATACAGCCAGGCAAATACAGCCCCCACCATACAACCAGGCAAATACAGCTCCCACCATACAACCAGGCAAATACAGCCCCCACCATACAGCCAGGCAAATACAGCCCACCATACAACCAGGCAAATACAGCCCCCACCATACAACCAGGCAAATACAGCTCCCACCATAAAGCCAGGCAAATACAGCCCTCACCATACGGCCAGGCAAATACAGCCCCCACCATACAACCAGGCAAATAAAGCTCCCACCATACAACCAGGCAAATACAGCCCCCACCATACAACCAGGCAAATACAGCCCCCACCATACAACCAGGCAAATACAACCCCCACCATACAACCAGGCAAATACAGCCCCCACCATACAACCAGGCAAATACAGCTCCCACCATACAGCCAGGCAAATACAGCCCCCACCATACAGCCAGGCAAATACAGCCCCCACCATACAACCGGGCAAATACAGCCCCCACCATACAGCCAGGCAAATACAGCCCCCACCATACAACCAGGCAAATACAGCCCCCACCATACAGCCAGGCAAATACAATGCCCACTATACAGCCAGCCAAATTCAATTTCACCATACAGCCAGGCAAATACAGCCCCCACCATACAGCCAGGCAAATACAGCTCCCACCATACAGCCAGGCAAATACAGCTCCCACCATACAGCCAGGTATATACAGCCCCCACCATACAGCCAGGCAAATACAGGCCCCACCATACAACCAGGCAAATCCAACCCCCACCATACAACCAGGCAAATCCAACCCCCACCCTAAGGCCAGGCAAAGAAAAAAACACTACACAGCCAGACAAATACAACCCCCACCATATAGCCAGGCAAATACAACCCATGCCATACAGCCAGGCAAATACAACCCATACCATATAGCCAGGCAAATACAATCCCCATCATACAGCCAGTCAAATACAACCCCCACCATACAGCCAAGCAAATACAACCCACACCATACAGCCAGGCAAATACAACCCCCACCATACAGCCAAGCAAATACAACCCCCACCATACAGCCAGGCAAATACAGCCCCCACCATACAACCAGGCAAATACAACCCCCACCATACGGCCAGGACTAAGAAAAAAACACTACACAGCCAGACAAATACAACCCCCACCATACAGCCAGGCAAATACAACCCCACCATACAGCCAGGCAAATTCAACCCTCATCATACATCCAGGCAAATACAGCCAACCCTATGCAGCCAGACAAATACAACCCCCACCATACAGCCAGGCAAATACAACCCCCACCGTACAGCCAGGCAAATACAGCCCCCACCATACAGCCAGGCAAATACAACCCCCACCGTACAGCCAGGCAAATACAGCCCCCACCATACAGCCAGGCAAATACAACCCACCATACATCCAGGCAAATACAGCCCACCATACATCCAGGCAAATACAGCCCCCACCATACAGCCAGACGAATACAGCCCCCACCATAAAGCCAGGCGAATACAACCCCCACCATACAGCCGGGCAAATACAGCCCCCACCATACAGCCAGGCAAATACAACCCCCACCATACAGCCGGGCAAATACAGCCCCCACCATACAGCCAGGCAAATACAACTCCCACCATACAGCCAGGTAAATACAGCCCCCACCATACAGCAAGCAAATAAAGCCCCCCACTATGAAGCCAGGAGAATACAACCCCTACCATACAGCCAGGAGAATACAACCCCTACCATACAGCCAGACAAATACAACCCCCACCATACAGCCAGGCAAATACAACACCCACCATACATCCAGGCAAATACAACACCCACCATACATCCAGGCAAATACAGCCAACACCATACAGCCAGGCAACCACAGCCAACACCATACAGCCAGGCTGCAATACGTTCATTCCATCGAAAGATTGCACTTCATATTAAACGCAGGGATGAGGACTGGCACTTTTCATATTGGGCTATTGTAGAATACTGTAGTATTTTCCGAATTGTTGCAATATAAAAAATTGCTACGAAAGCTTGTCTGGAGGATAGAAATCACCAGTTATATCATTAACCAATACATTGTAACATCATGGTATGCAGAGAGAAAGGCAGAGACACAGAGGACAAATAGAAGACGATGATGATGAAGAAGATGAATAGATAGATAGATAGATAGATAGATAGATAGATAGATAGATAGATAGATAGATAGATAGATAGATAGATAGATAGATAGATAGATAGATAGATACCCAATTGGAATATGATGTTCACAAACACATATCAGCAAAAACAGAAACATAAAAAAGATACACCTTTTAAAGATAGATAGATAGATAGATAGATAGATAGATAGATAGATAGATAGATAGATAGATAGATAGATAGATAGATAGATAGATAGATAGATAGATAGATAGAAAGATAGATAGATAGAAATATTTACAAAGGAAACAAAAATATGTAGAAACACTGAAAAATACAGTATACATATACATCAATTGTAAATTAGACAAGTAGAAGATAGATAGATAGATAGATAGATAGATAGATAGATAGATAGATAGATAGATAGATAGATAGATAGATAGAAATATTTACAAAGGAAACAAAAATATGTAGAAACACTGGAAAAAAAAATACATATGCATCAATTGTAAATTAGACAAGTAGAAGATAGATAGATAGATAGATAGATAGATAGATAGATAGATAGATAGATAGATAGATAGATAGATAGATAGATAGATAGATAGATAGAATATGCCACCTGTATAACATAATGACTCTATGTAACTCATGAACAGATAAACAGACTGGTAGAGCAGGGGTGATATATGCCACTTAACCAAAACAGTAATGTGTGCACGTAACATGGTTTTATTCAGCTTTCCTCAAACAGGGTTCTATGTACGCCCTATGGGTTCCTTCAGATGTAGCTATGAGCAATTTCTGTCTTTAAGATAAGTTACCACATGCAACAATGATTTTTTTAGGTATGTGTAAGGGGGCATTATCCTCACAGACCCCCAACGTAAGGAGCATTCTTCCCACTTACCCCCAGTGTACTAGGGCCCATCACCGACCACCGGTGTAGAAGGGGGAACTTCTTCACTAAGGAGTCACTCACGGTCTGCGTCCCTTTTTCTGGATATTATCATTATTATTATTAATATTATTATTATTATTATTATTATTATTAATAATAATAATAATAATAATAATAATAATAATAATAATAATAATAATAATAATAATAATTTCAATGTATTATTATTACAAAAAATATATATATATTGTGCATGAAAGCTTTTGATTTCAAATACGCTAAGTACACCACAATCATTATTCTTGTGTTTTACGCTAATGTCTCAGGAACTATAGATATGATAATTATTAGCAGGGGTTCCTGGAGATCTAAGTTATTTAAATTGTTGAGAAAGGCTGTGCTAATTAATTCAAAAACACATATATTCTGAAAGATATATGCACTAGTAATACTATACATGTCATGAAAAATAAAAAATACAATGTCATGTTAAATATGCTAATGTATTAGAAATGAAACAAGCTGTATGTGTAGTGTGTGTGCGTGTATATATATATATATATATATATATATATATATATATATATAAATCCTATATAAATCCTGTATAATCATAATATTATATATATATATATATATATATATATATATATATATATATATATATATATATATATATATATATATATATATATATAATAAAATAATATAAAACAGGGGTTATCCCAAATTAATTGTGTGTGTGTGTGTATATATATATATCTATATATCTACTACTATAGTATACAACACATTTTGACACATATGGGATCACTTGTTTGAGGTGTTATGTATTTCTAAATAAATGTATAGCAGGCACAGACACATGCAGTATTTTCTAGAGATCTAGACCTAGTTTAACAAGGTGGTCCCCCCATAGATGATACCCCCATAAAGAATGGGCACCTCCAGCAGTTCCCCAGCCCTGGAAGTGAGAATTGCCTGTGGCCAGTATATAGTAGGGATGGCACGGCTGCTGTGTATATACTTCCTGGTTAGTAGAGCAGGCTTTATGGTGGGGGAATTGTAGCACATTGTGCAGGCTCTGTAGGGTCTCTATAGGGGCTCTATAGGGTCAGATGGCTGGAGCGCTGCAGGCGAGTCGCCTTATTATAGCCCCGACCAATGAATAATTCATGGGCAAGCGATGGGCTGTGGGTGACAGTCTTCCACCATTCAGATCCGTATTATTTAAACCAAAACGGTGCAATGACACCCCTTCCGAATCCATATCCCCGACTTTCTGCCTGCAGTCGGGGGGAATGGAGACTATAGTGTGTCAGTTGACACCTCCAGATTTAATTGCGGTGTGGGAGATTCCAGGTCGGGGGGATCAGACAAAGAGAATTGGGGGGGGGGGGAGAAGGATAGGTTACCTGGGAAAGGTGCTTTCCATAGATGGCTGGGTTGGCTTTGATCCTTGGAGCAGTAGACTTGGCCATCCCAGCCGTTTGGCAGTGCCCAGTGTTGGTATCCCTCCATGGAGAGGAGGGTATCGTGCCTAGGCTCCGGGTGGCTGGTGATGCCGGGCACCACTGACATGTCCAAGTATCCGGGCACCGCCTGGTAAGAGCTGGCAAAGCTGGGGTAAAAAGCAAACTCCTTGGCCCTGGAGGAGAAGTCTTCGCTGGGGATGGGGTTGCTGGGCTCGGGGTACTTATCGTTGGGGTGGTAGGTGCAGGGTTTCTGGTGTAAATTGACGTTGTGGGACTGAGACAACCTACAGCCGTAGTAGCTGCTCCCGAAGGGGTAGGCATAGCCCAGGGAGGCATTAGAAGAAGATGTGGCCCCCGAGCACTGTCTGCCAGCCTCTGGAGAGGTAATATCCGTGTACACAGGTCCTTGGTGGCTTCCGATGGAACTGGAATGGCGCCCCAATGCTGGGTGAGAAATAAAATCCCTGCAGTGACTGCTCGCACAGTTCCCACTCAGTCCCTCCATGTCTGCTGGGCTTTTCTTGGGATTCGTTTCATTCGGGCTCGTTTCATACACGTACATCAAGGTGTCCGCCCAGTGAGGATGCAGGATCAGGGAAGTCGTCATAGCATGGTCTGGCCGTGCTTTTTAAAAGTCAGCTTCCCAAAAGCGAGTCACCTAATTCCCTGCCACATTATTGTCTGCTCTAGGCGCGCATGCGCAACGCGCCGGCCGGGGGCAGGTCTACGCGCGAGGCTTCATTAAGAAATCTGCCTGGGCTCGCACGTGACCGCGGACCCATAGACAACAATGAAGAGGCTCTCTCTCTCTCTCTCCCAGGCACGTGACCCCTCCCATCCAACACAGGACACAGGACCCTCCAAGGAAAAGGGTGACGCCCACTGATGGCCACCAAGGAAAATGGAAAGACAACACTTGACATTTTTTTGTTGCTCAACAACGCATTGTGAATGGGTAAATGATTCTATAGATGTACAGTATATACATGCGAAAAGTCCAGAGACATTGCACGAGAGAAAATACAGGATTCTCCATGCTGACATGGGCACAGGAAATAGGAAAGTCACAACTTTATCATGGAACTGCTATGGGGGAGGTGCAATGGACTAAACATCTTCATTGTTTGCTAAAAATCCATCTAAAGAAATATAGATTAGCTATAATAACAACAACACACACATATATATATATATATATATATATATATATATATATATATATATATATATATATATATATATATATATATATATATATATATATATATATATATATATATTTGTGTGTGTGTGTGTGTGTTTGTGTTTGTGTATATATACATATTGTTGTATATATTTATTTATTTGTATTTATTTATTTATGAAGATTGATAATTATACACATACAAGCTATTTTTGCATTCTATATTTTAATCCATTTAACTTGTAGTCAGGCTAACACATAGATGCAGATCCAATGCAGACTAAATAAAATACACAATACTACTATACACAATCTCACATGTAGTTCATTGCATTTCAGTCCTGGTAATTACCATTTTGGGAAAAATTAGAAGCTATTCAGAAAGGTGGAAGATTGGATTTTGATAAATTAAATATTTGTTTCATAAAACATTTAATACATGAAGTAATACATGTGATATATGTTTGATAATACATTTGATACACTAAGTAATCAATTTGATATTAGATTTGATACATTAAATTATAGATTTGATAATACATTTGATGATACATTAAGTGATACACTTGATATATATTTGATAATACATTTGATCCATGAAATATTACATCTGATAATACATTTGATACATTAAGTAATACATTTGGCATGTTTGATAATACATTTCCAATTTGTTTGATAATACATTTGATACAAAAAAAGATACATTAAGTAATACATTTGACATTTTTGAAAATACATTTCCTATTTGTTTGATAACACAGTTGATACACAATATAATACATTTGATAATAGATTTGATACATTATAAGACACAAGAGAAGAATTAGATTAAATATCTTGTCACAGAATGTAGCCCACACTTGTGTTCTAGTATTAACGTTTTACAAATCTGAGATCAGGGAAGATTTCAAGACTCCAGAATTTCTTGGATCTGCCTCTATGTATAAAGCCACAACCCGGACAGAATTATCCAGTGCCTGGGATAGGGAAACTAATTAGGGTTTTTTTAATAAATGTTTTCCCCCAAGATTCACATATCTTTTCAATTTATATTCAATGCTGTGTGGAAACCTTAGTAAACCTATAACATAGATGTAGAAGGGTAAGCTCCACCATGGATTGGAAATCTATAGCACTAGACAATGCTCCCAATGCCTCCTTTGCTGCTCCATATAGGTTGTATGCGGTTGGCCTGAAAATAAAATGTCTCCTTTGGATCTGTAGTTGTTTATCTCTAGTTGGGGATATTTTTTTATTTTTTTATTTTTTATATATATACATGGGTGTGTTCGATTCAGATCGGTTGATCGATGCGATGTGCAAAGTGAATCAGCCCCCCACTCCTGTTTTGTATACCTCGGCCAGGACAATGTGTTATGAATTCTTTGGGACATTTGATGACATTTGTCATGTACAATGCCCCCCACACAACAGCCTCCATTGAACATCAGCTAGAAAATAGCCGGCTCCTTTTCTTTCAGATGGTGACGGTAAATCACATCGCTCAGGAACGACAGTAAACTTCTTCATTGTCCACTGACCTACAAACAAGGTCCTGGGGACTGACAGCTATTTGAAATGCTGGGAAGCCTCAGAAAGCGCCCGGCTGTCAGCCTTTGTCCTGGCATTCCACATTTTTTACTGTTCGGCCTCAAAAAATGTGTGGAAGGCCAAGGTCAAGGTAGAGATGCCAGACAAACGGGGGCTTAATGAGTGTCTAGACAAACAGGCTTGGGTTTGGAGCATCAAGGGTTTGGAGAGCCACTTTAAGCAGCAGCACACCTCTTCCTCTGGATTAACGTGCTTTACCAGCAGAGCATGTTAATCCTTCAATGGAGGATGGATCTAAAAGATGCCTTTTCCAGGGAGGCCTTCCTATTGTACTCTGGGTTAAAAGGAATACTTAGGAAAATACCACACTCACCCAGAGAAAACCATGGCATATTCCCACTACTTTAATGTCATTATCTATTATTACTGCTTAAATTGTATGTGCTTTCATTTATGGCTCCAGCTTTGAGCATTCCATATGTATAACATTTAAGGGTATTCCACTCTGTCAACACTGTTTACTAATGGTGTCATTTCATGAACACTGGGTGGAAGTGACACATTAGCTCCATAATAGTCGAGTTTAAATTCTGGGGCTGATTTGTGGTAATTGGATAAAAAAAAAGTAGGAGCATTGCCCCCAGCAATAACTCATATTTCATAGTTTATAGTCTGGAAAAATTGTTCAGGCCATCTGATTGGCTGTAATGACCCATTGCCCCTATTTGGTCCAGATCCTTTCACCTCCAGGCTTCAATAACAGGGGTTCATGTGAAAGACTGGTCAATGTACTGATCTCTCCAGGATATAGATTTTATTAGATATCAAGAAATGATTGAAGGCTATACTGTCCTAGAATTTGGAAAACATTAGATACATGGTTCTATATGGTAAAATATACTGTATAGATCTTAGAATATAACATAATTGCTGATACTATGATATGCAGGAAATATTTAGGTACAAAGGGCATAATATAAGAACACAAAATACTAAACGGTACAGAGGTCCATGTGGTAGAAAGTATGGATGAGATTCTGATGTATACAATGTAAAGTTTTAGTATGGATGAGATTCTGATGTATACAATGGGAAGTTTTAGTATGGATGAGATTCTGATGTATACAATGTAACGTTTTAGTATGGATGAGATTCTGATGTATACAATGTAAAGTTTTAGTATGAATGAGATTATGATGTAAACAATGTAAAGTTTTAGTATGAATGAGATTCTGATGTATACAATGTAAAGTCTTAGTATGGATGAGATTCCTATGTATACAATGTAAAGTTTTAGTATGGATAAGATTTTGATGTATACAATGTAAAGTTTTAGTATGGATGAGATTCTGATGTATACAATGTAAAGTTTATGGATGAGATTCTGATGTATACAATGTAAAGTTTTAGTATGGATAAGATTCTGATGTATACAATGTAAAGTTTTAGTATGGATGAGATTCTGATGTATACAATGTAAAGTTTTAGTATGGATGAGATTCTGATGTATACAATGTAAAGTTTTAGTATGGATAAGATTCTGATGTATACAATGTAAAGTTTTAGTATGGATGAGATTCTGATGTATACAATGTAAAGTTTTAGTATGGATGAGATTCCTATGTATACAATGTAAAGTTTATGGATGAGATTCTGATGTATACAATGTATAGTTTTAGTATGGATGAGATTCTGATGTATACAATGTAAAGTTTTAGTATGGATGAGATTCTGATATGTAAAGTTTTAGTATGGATGCGATTCTGATGTGTACAATGTAAAGTTTTAGTATGGATGAGATTCTGATGTATACAATGTATAGTTTTAGTATGGATGAGATTCTGATGTATACAATGTAAAGTTTAAGTATGGATGAGATTCTGATGTATACAATGTAAAGTTTTAGTATGGATGAGATTCTGATATGTAAAGTTTTAGTATGGATGAGATTCTGATATGTAAAGTTTTAGTATGGATGAGATTCTAAAGTATATAATGTAAAGTTTTACAATAGTCTATTAGTTCCTCCTCTGTATACTGTTCCTACCTGCAGGTTACTCTAGATCTTCCATAGCTCAGAATATACTAGGATTCTGGGATTTGCTGAGCCCTTTTTCAAGAATGGTGCTGGATTCTACAATATATTGGCTTTTACAATATCACTTGATGTCAGGGTCTGTTGTGGATTATTTAATAATAGATCTTGCTGAATACTCTAGCTGTACAACGTACCACATTATAAATGCCTATTGCTAGGATATAGTAGAGAGTTCCAAAATACATTGTGCTGGATACTACAATATCACTACGCTGCCGATGCTGAACACTATAGTAAACACGACAGTTTTCCAGTATATCCCAGAATGTGATGTGGTGATTGCTGGGGTAAAACGTCAATATTTCAGAATATGCTATAGAAAAGAGATTAGACTATGCAATTTTCAATTCTATATTGTGCTGGAATATACTGTGCATTGTTGGAGAATACTCCATACTGGGTAAATATACGTTCAGCAATTCAAACCATTATACAAAAGTCTTGGATCCTATAAGTTCCAAATATATTAAACTGCCTGGGATGTATGATATTGTGGAGAATTCCGATGTGTACTGTGTTGGTTTATAGAAAAATTCGGTTCAATATTTCAGAATACATTGTGCTAGATTATTGTCTATACAGTGCAATATTGCAGGATATACTGCACTGGATCCCAGACATTTCTGTGCAGCTTTCAGGTAATGGGTTTATTTATGGAAAGGAGTAAACAGTTCACTTGGCAAAGTAATTTTTAACTTGCAAAGTGAACGCTTACTTACGTAGTAATATTTTGAGGCTGTGCTTGCTTTAAATACTCAATAATTAAAAAAAGAAATGGGGCATTTTCTTGCATTGGATGAATGAAAACAGCACAGCTTCACCTCATTCATTAAGTTAAGGGAAAATTCACTTTGCTATGTGAGCAGCCCCTACTCTTTTATTAGACAATGCATTCTGTTGTGTTCTAATCTGAGACTGTACATAACATATTTGGGTTCTATGATATGATGCTTCCTATTGCATACATGAGCAAACTGTACACCATCTCAAAATATATTGGGGTTGATTTGCTAAAGGATGACGCCATGTTAACTTTGCAAAGCCCAAGTAAACATGGTGAACTTGTATATCCAATCATGTGTCAGGAAAAAATACAGAAAATTAAGCAACTTTTTTTTGCTAGTATATGATTGGTTTACACAACATCATCTTATTTACTAAACCCAGTGAAAATTTTCTTTGTAAAACAAACAGTCTTTATTAATTTACTAAATCGATTTGGTTGTATTGTATTGTATACCATCCAGCACAGTATATAATACAGTACCGCACAGCATATCCTATCAT
The DNA here is from genome assembly GCF_905171775.1 of Rana temporaria. Classification (NCBI taxonomy): domain Eukaryota; kingdom Metazoa; phylum Chordata; class Amphibia; order Anura; family Ranidae; genus Rana; species Rana temporaria. The sequence goes on along the minus strand of NC_053490.1, from coordinate 106,608,542 downwards.
CCAGCACAGTATATTATACAATACTGCACAGCATATCCTATCATCCAGCACAGTATATCATACAATACTACACATCATATCCTATCATCCAGCACAGTATATCATACAATACTGCACAGCATATCCTACCATCCAGCACAGTATATCATACAATACTACACATTACCCTATCATCCACCACGAAATCATGAGATATTCCACAGTATAACCTATCATCCAGCACAGTATATCATACAATACTGCACAGCATATCCTATCATCCAGCACAGTATATCATATCATACAATACTGCACAGCATATCCTATCATCCAGCACAGTATATCATACAATACTGCACAGCATATCCCATCATCCAGCACAGTATATCATACAATACTGCACAGCATATCCTACCATCCAGCACGGTATATCATACAATACTACACATTACCCTATCATCCACCACAGAATCATGAGATATTCCACAGTATAACCTATCATCCAGCACAGTATATCATACAATACTGCACACTACCCTATCATCCAACACAGTATATCGTGAGAAATTCCACAGTATACCCTATCATCCACCACAGTATATCATGAAATACTTCACAGTATAACCTATCATCCAGCACAGTGTATTATACAACACTGCACAGTATAACCTATCATCCAGCACAGTGTATCATACAACACTGCACAGTATATCATACATCACTGCACAGTATACCCTATCATCCATCCAGCACAGTATATCATACAATACTGCACAATATACCCTATCACCCAGCACAGAATATCATACAATACTGCACAGTATACCCTATCATCCAGCACAGTATATCATGAAATACTGCTATGACCTATCATCCAGCACAGTAAATTATGCAACCCTGCGCAGTATATCCAGCACAGTATATAATAAAATATTGGACAATATACCCTATCATCCAGCACAGTATATCATAAAATATTGCACAATATACCCTATCACCCAGCATGCACAGCATATCATACAATACTGCACAATATACCCTATCATCCAGGGCAGTAGATTATACAATACTGCACAGTATAGCCTATAGTTCAGCACAGTATATGATAAAAAACTGTACTGCTATGACCTATCATCCAGCACAGTATATCATACAATACTGCACAGTATACCCTATCATTCAGCACTGACTATCATACAATACTGCACACAGTATATCCCATCATCCAGAACAGTATATCACAAAACACTGCTATGCAATATCATCCAATACAGTATATTATACAACTCTGTACAGTATACCCCATCATTCAGCACAGTATATCATACACCACTGCACAGTTTAGCCTATAGTCCAGCACAGTATATGATAAAATACTGTATGCCCTATCATCCAGCATAGTATATTATACAACACAGCACAGTATACTATCATCCAGCACAGTATATTATGAAATGCTGCTATGCCCTATAATCCAGCACAGTATATCATACAACACTGCACAGTATACCCTATCATCCAGCACAGTATATTATACAACACCGAACAGTATATCCTTTCATCCATCACAGTATATTATACAATGCTGCACAGTTTAGTCTATAGTCCAGCACAGTAATATGATAAAATACTGCAATGCCCTATCATCCAGGACAGTATATTATTCAGCACTGCGCAGTATACCCTATCATTCAGCACAGTATATCATACAACACTGCACTATCATCCAGTACAATTGAGTAATTTACAGTATACTGTGCAATAATTGTGTTGTATGCAGAAACACTGGGGTGTTTCTACCATTACTGTACATCATGCATACCTTAACTGAACACAGTATACACCATAATGCAGCATAACATAACCTAGAATCCGAGATAATACAGCACATTATTATGTCCTACAATTCCTCCCAAGAACTGCACATCCAATAATCCAGCAGAGTATATTGGAGAACTAAGTAAAGTATATTGTGATTGTGAAATATTGCATAGTATATTTTACAAATAGTATATTTTACAATATTGAGTGGTATGTTTATGTTGTATTGCACAGTACAGTGTATATCACGAAATCCAACACACTTGGGTGATTTATCATAGGAGCAGAGGCTGTTTAGTTAAAGAAAGGTATGTTCACTTTGCAAAGCACATGTTAGCAAATAAGGTGAACCTGTGGTTACTCTGAATACACAATCGTGTGCAAAAAAAGGCTAGCATGCTTGATTTAAAACATAGCTTCATCTAATTTCTTAAACTCAATGAACATTCATTTTGCTAGATCGACACTGTCTACCTCTTCATCAAGCCCAGTCAGTATGTTTTATAATGCTTCAGAATCCAACACAATACACCTATGGATCCACCACAATATATATATATATATATATACGTAGTATACTGTGGAAAACTGCTGGATTACACGTTATATAATGTGCAGTATTCCATGATTTGCTCTGCTGGGTGATTGGGCATACTGTGCTGTGTGGTATTCCATAATATATTGTGCTGGAGGATATGATAAATGTGCATTTTCACGATATACTGTGTTGAATATTAGGATGCATTATGTTGTATACTTCTGTATAGTCTATGATATACTGTTGGTATACCAGAACATACTGTCCAGCCTTGCACTGTCATCAAGTATATTGTGCTGTATTTAGATATACTGCATGGTATTCTAGAATATTATACGATGACGGTTGCCATGTATTTTGTGCACTGTTCTATATATATATATATATATATATATATATATATATATATATATATATATATATATATATATATATATATATATATATATATATATATATATAATGCAGGATGCTCGGACACTGTGAAATATACTGGAAGTATATACTGTGAAGTATTCCAAAAAACTGTAATGATTGGCTCTAATCTTATATACATAGCATACTTTGGTGGACCCAATAATATGCTGTCCATCATTTATAGACGTTGCAGTATTTCAGAATAGGCTGGATTTTAGGACAACACCTTCTGTATTCTATTGTTTCATTAGATTATAGTATACTGCACAATGTTCCATTATATACTGTGCTGGATTCTAGGATATACTGTACAATGTTCCATGATATACTGTGCTGGATTCTAGGATATACTGTACAATGTTCCATGATATACTGTGCTGGATTCTAGGATATACTGCATAATGTTCCATGATATACTGTGCTGGATTCTAGGATATACTGCATAATGTTCCAGTATATACTGTGCTGGATTCTAGGATATACTGTACAATGTTCCATGATATACTGTGCTGGATTCTAGGATATACTGTACAATACTCCAGTATTTACTGTTCTGGATTCTATTATACATTGTGAAATATTCTAGAACACATTGTAATGAAATGTATTCCACAATGCTGAAGAATATACTAAGCTACCCAGTTTAGTATATTATTCAGCAGTGTGGAATACAATTCAGCTACAGTGTTCCCCAAAATATTCTTCGTTGTAATATTACAGAACATGTTTTATGCTATAGTAAACATCTACATTTTCCAACATATGCTACTTCTTTACATGCTGGGCATAATTACAGTATACTGTGCCGGGTGCTATACTGGATACTGTACTCCATAGCACACATCCTTGCAATCTAGGTTATAATATCAACGATATACAAACTTGGAGTCTTGAATAGGTAGTAACAGAAATATACTACATATGCTAGGTTAAAAGCTACTGTTATGTTTTGATGCATTTTAGCATATACTGTGACATTTTATAGTATATTCACTGTGCTTCGTGCTGAGAATATAACTTGCAGTATTACAGAATATACCGGTCTGCACCGAATACTATAAAGATTTCACAATGTATATGATGAATACTGATGTTTTTTTTGTACACTGTTGGGTTTTAGGCTATACTCTACAGTATATACTGCGTTATATATTATATACTATTTTTCTTGCAATATGCATGTATTTCAGCACAGTATATTATGCTGTATTTCATGATAAAATATATTGGATTCCAAGCGGTTTTCCATACTGTTTAGTATCCCAGCAAGTAAGCAATATTTTAGCATATGCTTTGTCGGATTTCATAATCTGTTGTCTGATATTGTAGACTATATTGTGTTGTACAATACATTATGCAATGTTCCATACTCTGCTGGATGTTAGGCTGTGTGTGTATTCTGTACAGCATATGTCCTATTTTTTTAAACTATAGAACACGCTTAGCTGCATTGTAGGGTATTATTGGCAGTATTATGTAATTTATTATACTAGATTATATATTGATTGTAGGATATAGACGAGCACAAGTTAGCTCCATGCCATATAAAACATTGTTTACTTTTCTGGTATAATTGTTAAAAATAACGTTTAATGTTCTGGATGGAAATATACACTTTGGCTTATTGATCAGGACTCGGGTACACGAATAAAAAAAAATATAATACATTAGGTAAAGTGCAGGATTCTAGAATATTCCATCCCAGACTGCAGCTAAACTATACGATTTAGGAAAAAAAAACTCCCTTTAAAAATAGTGCCTTGGGTGGGAAGAGCTCAGTCTGTTGGAGTCTGGTTTCCTCCCACTTCCTCTCCAGCATGCTCTCCATGTTCCCAATATACAGCCCAGTCACAGGCTAAGCACTTTAATTATGGTGACAAGGCTTGGATCATTTATTTCTTCAAAAGTCTCTGTGACTCCAGTAATCCCTATAAGAACAGAATGAAGTGCACACCTTAAAGCACAGCCTAAGCTTAACACCTTATTATTTTCCAGGGTGTCAGCTAACATTACACTGAGCAGCCTGTTTTATGAATGGGAGAAAGCCCAGATCATGGTGATAGCGGCTTATCTCCCATGTGTACATGTTTATGTAGCTGAGATAAAGGGGCAGAGAACATGGTATTAGCTTCACATCACACTACACAACGTTTCCATTCAACACACACTGCCGGTTCATGAAGATGAGATCTGAGCATCTCATTGGCTGGCTGTGTAAAATATCTCCATCCTGGTTTCTCCAGACCCAGAGGTGGAGAATCTGGGAGAGAAGCTCATGTGATGTGACTTTCTTCTTCCTCTATCAGCACCAGCAGGTTAAAAAATAAACAGAACAACTCTATCTATCTATCTATCTATCTATCTATCTATCTATCTATCTCATTATCTATCTATATCTATCTATCTATCTATCTATCTATCTATCTATCTATCTATCTATCTATCTATACGTTTGGCTGTCTGCCTCTCTCTCTCTCTCTCTCTCTCTCTCTCTCTCTCTCTCTCTCTCTCTCTCTCTCTCTCTCTCTCTCTCTCTCTCTCTCTCTCTCTCTCTCTCTCTCTCTCTCTCTCTCTCTCTCTCTCTCTCTCTCTCTCTCTCTCTCTCTCTCTCTCTCTCTCTCTCTCTCTCTCTCTCTCTCTGGCTGTCTATCTGTCTATTCATGTTTCTGTCTATCTATCAATCAGGGTGCTTATTGATTGTTAATGGCAACCCAAATGCATTGAACATATATTGGAAAAATGCATTACACCCAATGCCCGAAAAGGTTCCATTTGATGCTTTGTTAAATCTGTTTTTTTTATGAACACTTTGGCACTTTTTAAACTACCTTTTTGGCTCATTTTTTAATGCTCCAATTCACACCTGTGTATTCCATAAATCTGAGGAGGGGTGCGTTTTTGTGCACATTCCGCAAATACGTGCAAAATGCATGTATGCACTCCAGCTTA
>NC_053490.1:106587838-106597838 GCF_905171775.1 Rana temporaria | reverse complement strand
GGTATGTGTAATGTACATTATGTGTATGTATTAAAAATGTGGTGTGTGTGTGTTGTATATGTATGCATGTGATGTGTCTAATGTATATTTATGTATGTGATGTGTGTAACATATATGAATGTATGAATGTAGTAGGTGTAATGTGTGTGGTGTGTGTAATGCATGTGTATATTAATGCATGTGGTATGTGTAGTGTGTAATATATGTGTATAATAATGTATGTGGTGTGTGTGGGTAATGTATGTATATACATGTGGTGTGTATATAGGTTGTGTGTATGTATATATGTGGCCTGTGTAATGTATGTGTATAATAATGTATGTGGTATGTGTGTAATGTATGTTTATATATGTGTTGTGTATGTAATGTATGTGTATAATAACTTATGTTGTATGTGTTGTGTGTGTATTGTATGTCTATATTAATGTATGTGTAGTGTGTGTATGCATGATGTATGTGTATATATGTGGTGTGTGTGTAATGTATGTGTATAATAATTTATGTGGTGTGTGTGTGTAATGTATGTGTATAGACAGGGCCGGCGCTACCACTAGGCAAAGTAGGAAGCCGCCTAGGGCGCACTACCTCCTAGGGCGCAGCCACAGCCTCTGTCTCAGTGCAGCTCCAGGCTTCCCCCTGTTTAATGTCAGGCTGGCCCGGGAAAACATCTGCTGCGTGCCGCCAATGTCCCGCCAATGTCACATGCTGCGTGCTGCTGCGTGCCGCCAATGTCACATCTCCTCACACAGCGCCGCTCCGGGACTCTTTTGCTCTAGCGTGTCCCTCTGGTGTGGCGCTGTGTGTCTGTGTGTGTGCAGCGGAGGGGTGGGGCTAGGTGGAGATAGGAGCTTTTAGAGGTACAGCGACTGTTAGCTGACCTCCCAGCCAACAGGGACACCATGGAGTGGCTGGATGTCAGCACTGGCAAGGAACACCAATCAATACTGCCGCCCAGCGGTGAGGAGAGCCCGGATGTGATGGTCGATGAAGCGCATAGGCAGGGTTGGACTGGCCATCGGGACTACCGGGAGTTTCCCGGTGGGCCGATGGCTCAGTGGGCCAGTTGTCACTCAGGGGCGTCGGGAGGGGGTGGCTAAAGCCCCGAATGGGTCCCCAAAAAGCCCGGAGTCCGCCCTGAGTGTAAACATCCAGACCAGTGATGATTGGTGGGCAAGCGGGGGCGTGCGGCCGCAGTGAGAGTGGAGCTGTCAAAACGATGTCGGGGATGGGCGGGGCCAATATGCGGGGGCACCCCCATCATCAGTGCTTAGATGTGACGGCTCCACTCTCACTGCAGCAGCAAGCCCGATACCAATGTGCGGGGCTCCTTTCCTCCAGTACATAGCAAACACTGCCTGTATACACTCTGACAGTTAGAATGTATACAGGCAGTGTTTGCTATGTACTGGACGAAGGGGGCCCCGCACATCGGTATCGGGTCATGCGGCTGCAGAGTCTGACTGCTGGCTGGGGAGGAAGGTGGTGGCCGCACCCGTTGCCACTACTGCAAGTAGGGTGGAGTGCACTGTGCAGGGTGACAACAGTGAACCCGTTGAACATCCTGCCTGTGTGTCCTCTCCCGTGTAACTCCTCCTCCTTCCCCCCCACAGCCGCTCTCATCCATACAATAGAAGACTGTCCGAGCAGAAGTTGATGTTAAAAAGTTAAAAAGCCTGCGATTGGTTGCTAGGGGCAGTCCTAGCAACCAATCGTCTGTCTGTAAAAGTTGAACAGCTCCCGCCTTCTGCTTGGACGCTTCGCATCCTCTGAGTGTCTTCTCCCTGCTGTGTAAGGTAAGGGAGGGGGCACTGACATAAAGGGAGCTGTGTTTTGTTGCAAAGGATACCAAAAAGAAGGGGACTGTGTAAGGAGGGGAGGGGGGTCAGTGTCTGTGTAAGGAGGGGGGGTCAGTGTTTGTGTAATGAGGGGGGGTCAGTGTTTGTGTGAGGAGGGGGGGGGGTCAGTGTTTGTGTAAGGAGGGGGGGGGGGTCAGTGTTTGTGTAAGGAGGGGGGTCAGTGTTTGTGTGAGGAGGGGGGGGGGTCAGTGTTTGTGTAAGGAGGGGGGGTCAGTGTTTGTGTAAGGAGGGGGGTCAGTGTTTGTGTAAGGAGGGGGGGTCAGTGTTTGTGTGAGGAGGGGGGGGTCAGTGTTTGTGTAAGGAGGGGGGTCAGTGTTTGTCTAAGGGGGGGGGGCAGTGTTTGTGTAAGGAGGGGGGGTCAGTGTTTGTGTAAGGAGGGGGGGGCAGTGTTTGTTTCAGGAGGGGGGTCAGTGTATGTGTTTGATTTTTTTTTTTAATATGCAGCGGGGGGGGGGGGGGGGGGTAAATGCACTGCCGCTGGTCATAGTAACTGATTTATTAGACCCTTTCACATTGAGCCGCCCATAGCGTCGGCGGTAAAACGCCGCTATTTTTACAGCCGACAATTGCGTATAGTTTTTGTGTGTGTGCAAAAATTAAGTGGGCCGGTCTGGATGAAGTCCAGGGCCAAATTTTTGTCCCAGTCCACCCCTGCGCATAGGTAAGGAGTTGGATGGATCCTTCCCATCTACATTGAGAAGTGTGGGGGGATGGGGGATGAGGGGGCTGAGTAATGCAGTAAAATAGGAGTCAGGTAGGTCAGTGTACATGTCAGGTAGGTAGGTAGGTCAGTGTATGTGTCAGGTTGGTGGGTCAATGTATTTGTCATGTAAGTGGGCCAGTGTGTGGGTCAGTGTATGTGTCAGGTAGGTGGGCCAGTGTGTGGGCTAGTGTATGTGTCAGGTAGGTGGGCCAGTGTGTGGGCTAGTGTATGTGTCAGGTAGGTAGGTAGGTCAGTGTATTTCAGGTAAGAAGGTCAATGAATGTCAGGTAGAAAGGTCAGTGTATGTGTCAGGTAGGTAGGTCAGTGTATGTCAGGTAAGAAGGTCAATGAATGTCAGGTAGGAAGGTCAGTGTATGTGTCAGGTAGGTAGGTCAGTGTATGTCAGGTAAGAAGGCCAATGAATGTCAGCTAGGAAGGTCAGTGTATGTATCAGGTAGGTGAGCCAGTGTATGTGTCGGGTAGGTGGGTGAGTGCATGGGTCAGGTAGGTCACATGTTACAAGAGCAGGGCAAAGGGGTAGAGTCAGGGGCGGAGCCAAGTGGGCGGCAAAATGAGGTTTTGCCTAGGGTGTCAAAAATCCTTGCACCAGACCTGTGTATAGATGTGGTGTGTTATGTATGTGGTATGTTTGTGTATATAGGCGTGCGCAGTGTTGGGATTCGTAGCTCTTCCCCCCAATAAGCATTGTGGAAAAAATGTAAAAAATAAAATAATAACAAAAATTTTTAAACAATGAAAAATGTAAACCAAAAATATAACAAAAATAAGGCTCATTCATGCTGGTGTCCTGTTGAGTAGTGCCCGCAATCGAGAAGTGCCCGAAATGCACCGTACGAGAACAGCACAACAGCTGATTTGCCGATCAGCTGGGCTGACGTAACCATGGCGCATGTGCACATCGTAGGAGGTATCTCTCGATGGGAGATACCATTTCACAGGCCCAATTTAAACCTATACAAACAGTGGGGGGAGACCGTAGTTCTCAGATTGGGCATCTCTGCTGCTGGAGAGCGGCATGTGGCTGTGTTGAAGGGCTGGTTATGTCTGTGTTGCAACCAACAGCATACCATCAGCATACTGCAAAGCTGTCCCACAACAAAAGTGAGTACACCCCTAAGTGAAAATGTCCAAATTGGCCCCAAAAGTATCAATATTTTGTGTGGCCATCATTATTTCCCAGCACTGCCTTATCCCTCTTGGGCATGGAGTTCACCATAGCTTCACAGGTTGCCACTGGAGTCCTCTTCCACTTCTCCACGACGACACATGGAGCTGGTGGATGTTAGAGACCTTGCTCTCTTCTACCTTCCATTTGAGGATACCCCACACATACTCAATAGGGTTTAGGTCTGGAGACATTCTTGGCCAGTCCATCACTTTTACTCTCAGCTTCTTTAGCAAGGCAGTGGTCACCTTGGAGGTGTGTTTGGGGTCGTTATCATGTTGGAATACTGCTTCAGTATGTCACAGTACATGTTGGCATATATGGTTCCCTCAATGAACTGTATGTCCCCAGTGCTGACAGCACTCATGCAGCCCCAGACCATGACACTCCCACCACCATGCTTGACTGTAGACAAGACACACTTGTCTTTGTACTCCTCACCTGGTTGCCGACACACAATCTTGACACCATCTGAACCAAGTAAGTGTATTTTGGTCTCATCAGACCTCAGGAAATGGTTCCAGTAATCCATGTCTTTAGTCTGCTTGTCTTCTGCAAACTATTTGCAGGCTTTCTTGTGCATCGTCTTTAGAAGAAGCTTCTTTCTGGGAGGACAGCCATGCAGACCATTTTGATGCAGTGTGCGGCATATGGTCTGAGCACTGACAGGCTGACCCCCCACTCTTTCAACCTCTGCAGCAATGCTGGCAGCACACATATGTCTTTTTCTCAAAGACAACCTCTGGATATGATGCTGAGCACGTGCACACAACTTCTTTGGTCAACCATGGCAAGGCTTATTTTGAGTGGAACCTGTCCTGTTAAACTGCTGTATGATCTTGGCCACTGTGCTGCTCAGTTTCTGGGTCTTGGCAATCTTCTTATAGTCTAGGCCATCTTTATGTAGAGCAACAATTCTTTCATTCAGATCCTCTGAGAGTTCTTTGCCATGAGGTGCCATATTGAACTTCCAGTGACCAGTATGAGAGAATGAGAGCGATAACATCAAATTTAACACACCTGCTCCCCATTCACACCTGAGACATTGTAACACTAACGAGTCACATGACACTGGGAAGGGAAAATTGCTACTTAGGCCCAATCTGTACATTTTCACTTAGAGGTGTACTCACTTTTGTTGCCAGCGGTTTAGACATTATTGGCTGTGTGTTGAGTTATTTTGAGGGGACAGCAAATTTACACTATTATACAAGCTGTATACTCACTTCTTTACATTGAAGCAAAGTGCAATTTCTTCAGTGTTGTCACATGAAAAGATATAATAAAATATTTACAAAAATGTGGGGGATGCCCATTTGTGAAATACCGTGTGTGTCTGTCCCAGGGATATAGACTGATGAGTAATGTTTATATGTGTCTGGAGTAGAGATATAGATTGATGAGTAATTTATATATGTGTCTGTCTCAGGAATATAGATTGATGAGTAATGTATATATGTGTCTGTCTCAGGAATTGAGATTGATGAGTAATGTATATAAGTGTCTGTCTCATGAATATAGATTGATGAGAAATATATATATGTGTCTGTCTCAGGAATATAGATTGATGAGTAATATATATATGTGTCTGTCTCAGGGATATAGATTGATGAGTAATATATATATGTGTCTGGAGGAGTATTGATATAGATTGATGAGTAATGTATATATGTGTCTGGAGGAGTATTGATATAGATTGATGAGTAATGTATATATGTGTCTGTCTCAGGGATATAGATTAATGAGCTATGTGTCTGGAGTAATGAGTCTGGAGTAGGGATATAGATTGATGAGTAACGTATATATATGTGTCTGGAGGAGTATTGATATAGATTGATGAGTAATGTATATATGTGTCTGTCTCAGGGATATAGATTAATGAGCTATGTGTCTGGAGTAATGAGTCTGGAGTAGAGATATAGATTGATGAGTAATGTATATATGTGTCTGGAGTAGAGATGTAGATTGATGAGTAACATATATATGTGTCTGGAGTAGAGATGTAGATTAATGAGTAACGTATACATGTAACGTATATATGTGTCTGTCTCAGGGATATAGATTGATGAGTAATGTATATAAGTGTCTGTCTCGGGGATACCGATTGATGAGTAATGTGTCTGGAGTAATGAGTCTGGAGTAGGGATATAGATTGATGAGTAATGTATATTGTCTCAGGGATATAGATTGATGAGTAATGTATATATGTGTGTCTGGAGTAGAGATGTATATTGATGACGAGTAATGTATATATGTGTCTAGAGGAGTAGGCATATAGATCGGTGAGTAATGTATATATGTGTCTGGAGTAGAGATGTAGATTAATGAGTAACGTATACATGTAACGTATATATGTGTCTGTCTCAGGGATAAAGATTGATGAGTAATGTATATATGTGTCTGGAGGAGTATTGATATAGATTGATGAGTCATGTATATAAGTGTCTGTCTCAGGGATATCGATTGATGAGTAATGTGTCTGGAGTAATGAGTCTGGAGTAGGGATATAGATTGATGAGTAATGTATATAAGTGTCTGTCTCAGGGATATAGATTGATGAGTAATGTATATATATGTGTCTGGAGTAGGGACATAAATCTGGGGTGGATGTGACATATCCTCCTGTCATTTGCCTTGATGGGGACAGTGCCATCTCCTGCCATTGTATGTGAATGGGGGGGGAGCATAGCGACAATGCCATTGTTCTGGGATTCTCTTCAGACCACAATGTGAACAGGAAACAAGGAGCAATGGGGGTCTGAAAGGCTGTTTACAAGCTCTGCTGTTGTAAACACACACAGGTTTACTATCGCCATCACAGGGATGGGAACAGCCGGCAGACAAATAACGGCCATTCAGCCGGCCAGACAGTGGCTGGAAGTCCAAGTTCAACTGCAATAGAGCAGACAGTCTGTCCGAGCTCCGCACACACGTCTGTCCATTTGGTGGTGGGAAGGTGAGCAGCAGAGAGCACATCAAAGGCACCAACCTGGGTCATGTGACCAGGCGCCCCTCCCCCACTCTGCAGGCAGGCAGGCAGCATGACAATGGGGACAAGATTGGAATGGTCTCTGCATAGAAATGGGATTCAGTATAACATGGATCTGGAATGCATGAAAATTTAATAAAGGATATTACTTCCCACAATAGTCATCAATATCACATACACTCCACAATCATTGTACCATTGCATTGCCTGCATGTGTATTTGTGATTGTGAATATAAAACATTTTCTTTTCCCACATTTCTATTGTGACAGTGAAAAAAAAACCACACACACTAGTCAACCTTTAGATATGCTTCCAGCTTTACATATATTATCACACACAGAATCTGGTGTAGCTGTACATAGTAACCAATTAACCAATTAGCTTTTAGATTTATTGCCAAAGCTTAATTGAACAAGTCGAAGTTAGAAGCTGATTGGCTACCATGCACAGATTCGGTGCCCACCAGTTTTATTAAATTTGCCCTAATGTGAATTATGGCTAGGGATGTCTGAGCTCCAAAAGCCCAATGCACCATACCCTAATGACCTAAACACCAGTTGAACAGAACTACAAGTCCTAACAAGTCTATACAATTTAAATGTACTATTTTAATACAGAAATCATTATTTTGTACTATAAGGAGATTCCAGACGATTTTTTTTTTTTATAGAGGTCAATGGTGTATCTAATAATACAAAACTAAAACATCACTTCTAACGCAAATGCAAGGTATAAAAAAGGCTACAAAGTGAACCAGATTTAAATACAATCTTTAATAAAAAAAAAATACCAAAATAATTGAGTTCAATTAATAGGGATCGTGTTTTCGTGTAGTTGTCATTTCAGTAACCAAAAGTTTTGTTAAAACTAATAATTTTAACATGTATAGCACTAACCGAAAAAAAAAAACGGTATAAGCAATAGTAACAGAAGAACTACTAGTGTCAGTATGAGTCGTACTAACAGAAGAACTAATGTAGCATTTTTTTTATGAGTAGTAGTAAAAAAAACAAAAAAAAAACTACTAGTAGTTAGTACGAGTTGGGACAAAAGAACTAATAGTAGCATTCGTACGAGTAATAGTAACATAAGCACTGCTTCTACTAATAGTAGTATCTGTAGTAGTAGTAGCAGAAGATCCAGTAATAGTATTAGAAATAGTAGAAGAATGACAACTACTTTGGGCACTATAATCAGTAGTAGAAGTAACAATAGAATAATAATAGTATTAGTAGTTGAAGCAGTAATATAAAGAACAAAAAAGTAATAGGATCCAAATTCATAGTAGAAGTAGAAAAATAACTATATTGTAATTGGACTTCACTAGATGCAGTAACAGCAGAGGGACAACTAGTGGTAAATAGAGGTTGTGCTATTAGTAGCAATACCAGCAGAAGGACTAGTAGTGGTATTATCAGCATTACCAACAGAAGGTATAGTAGTGGTGTTAGAAGGAATAACAGCAGAAAGTCCATTGTAATTGTAGTGGGATTTCAGCAACAGTTCCAGCAGAAGGTGTAGTAGTGGTATTAGTAGCAATAACAGCAGAATGTCTAGCGGTAAGTAGTTGTAATGGTGTTAGTAACAGTACCATCAGGAGGTATAGTAGTGGTATTAGTAGCAGTACCAGAAGATACTGCAATGAATAGCAGTAACATCAGAAATACTATTTGGTGGTAGAAGTAGCAGTAACAACAGAAGGAATAGAAGTGGTAGTAAAGAAGTATAAGAAAAGTCATACCAGTAGCAGCTGAACTTTGTTTAGTAGAGTTCAGAGTCTTTTTTTGCATTGTGAATGTAAATACGACTATTTATATCACTTACACGATAATCATCATCCACCATAAACCTTTACTGAACAATAAAAAGCTTATTAAGGCTACTAAAGCTGGAACCAGACAACATGATATCCTTGGGTTAATAACAAAGCTAATATAAGTGCAAGCACACATAGAATAATCTGAGTAAATTTGGATAACACAAGTAGCTGATCTTGTCCAGTTTATGGTCCCATAGGCTGGATTCTCAGTAAGCACCTTATGATTTAAAGTCACATGAGTGTGATAAGTGCTAAAAGACTTAAATCTCAGCATCCTATGTAGAGCCTACACATTCCCCATCGGTGCCAATACATACTCAGCATGACTGTACAAAATAAGGCAATGGAATGTGGTGCCTGGTGGGCACACAAGACTGCCCAGCGTCACAAGGTAAAGGCTTCCTTTGTTTGGTTATATTTGTGTTTATGATATATTTTGCTGGAGCTCCAAAGGCACATCATTTGTTGTTTGTGGATAGTCAATGAAAAATGTCTGTTTATTGAAAATACAGATTAGCAAATTGATCAGACATGGTTATACATACACCACCAGACCAGGGAGATGACAGAGTGGTCGGCAGACAGGGATATACATACAACAGATCACAGAGGTGCCAGGGTGATCTGCAGGCAGGGCTCTACATATACACTGTACACACCACAGAGATGTCAGGGTGATCAGCAGGCAGGGCTATACATATACATTATACACACCACAGAGATATGAGGGTGATCAGCAGAGAGGGCTATACATATTAATTATACACACCACAGAGATATGAGGGTGATCATCAGACAGGGCTATACATGTACACTATACACACCACAGAGATGTCAGGGTGATCAGCAGACATGGCTATACATACACTATACACACCACAGAGATGTCAGGGTGATCTGCGGGCAGGACTCTACATATACACTATACACACTACAGAGATGTCAGGGTGATCAGCAGAGAGGGCTATACATATACACTATACACACTACAGAGATGTCAGGGTGATCAGCAGACAGGGCTATATATATACACTATACACACCACAGAGATGTCAGGGTGATCAGCAGACATGGCTATACATATACACTATACACACCACGGAGATACGAGGGTGATCATCAGACAGGGCTATACATATACACTATACACACTACAGAGATGTCAGGGTGATCAGCAGACATGGCTATACATACACTATACACACTACAGAGATGTCAGGGTGATCAGCAGAGAGGGCTATACATACACACACACACCACATAGATGTCAGGGTGATCACCAGAGAGGGCTATATATATACACACTATACACACCACAGAGATTTTAGGGTGATCATCAGACAGGGCTATACATATACACTATACACACCACAGAGATGTCAGGGTGATCATCAGAGAGGACTATACATATACACTATACACACCACAGAGATTTCAGGGTGATC